>NC_060905.1:3508839-3808839 GCF_014805685.1 Silurus meridionalis | reverse complement strand
GAGGTTCAGGTTTATCCTCAGTGCACCGTTAATCCAGGAAATAAAATCAGTATTATAATCATACTGACCTTTGCATTCTGACCCGTCATGTGCAGTGAAGTTAAGTTTCCTTTTATTATTCTGGTATCCCGTCTTACACTGACAGTAGTAGCCACCGATAGTGTTGGTGCAAACTGCATTATTACCACACACTTCTATTTCCTCTTTACACTCGTCTTCGTCTGTGTCATAGGATAGAGATCACATATAAAGAAATTTCAGAATCATGTAAACTCTTTCATTTTTTCCTTTTATTGTTTTCTAATATGCAGAATAGAAAGTATGTTTCAAACACATTTGTTTCTTCAGAGTTCACTTGGGTTTGATAATAAACCAGTTATTGGGATGAAAGCTCATAGGTGACCGAGCACAACTCTGTGTGCTCTAATTACAAGGTAACAAATAATATCGATGACATCAGTTTAAGTTTAAAGAAATAAAAAATGTTGAGGAAAATAATTTTACATGTATTTAATTATGATAGAAATAAAGGAGAGTGTTATAAAATCATTCCTGCAGGTGTGTTCATACCTACACATGTACCGTTTTCCAGCCTTATTTGTCCTTCACCACATGTTGTATCAGTGGTCACGTTGCTCAGCACAGCTAACAGGAGACCTGCAGCAAATAATGTACCTTTATTTCAGTTTAACTGCGTATCTGTGATGATTTCATTATTAATATTGTTCAGAGGTCTGAAGTAATGAAGTGCAAATACTTTGTTACTGTACTGAAGTAGATTATTTTGGTATCCGTACTCCACTATTTATTTAATTTTATTTATTTAAATTTTCACATTCACTTATTACATTTTTACAAAACATGATTCAAATCTGTAAAATGTTTATGATTATGATGAAAGCTTCTTGACTTGAAGAGGTGCAGTTTCTCCGGTATCACCTCATTAACTGTCCGTGTGGAAACATAGCAAAGGTTCTGTTTGGTGTCCTCATGATTCACCTAATTTAAACCACCATTATTACTTTCAAACATTTACAAGAATTTTTTGTCTTAATGCTCTATGTTGCATCCATATTTATTCATGTCCATGTTGCTTAAAGTATTAAAAACAATATGTAGCATATATTTTTTTACTCCTCATTACATCTGCACTATTTTTCTCTATATGTATCTTTATATCCTTACTTCACATTCTGCCCAACATTTCACATTCATGTATATATGTGTATACAGGTACAATGCAATGACAATAACGTTCTATCTATCTATCTATCTATCTATCTATCTATCTATCTATCTATCTATCTATCTATCTATCTATCTATCTATCTATCTATCTATCTATCTATCTATCTATCTATCTATCTATCTAATATTAATAAGATATGAGGTCCAGTTACCAGTGTGACACTAACACAGGTAGAAGTAATAACTACTTTTTACTTAAGTACATGTCAGAGCCAAGACTTCTTTACTTTCACTTGAGTAAAAAGGTATAATCAGTACTTCAACTTTTACCCGAGTATTTTAAAACATGAGTATCTGTACTTCTACTTAAGTAAAGGATGTGTGTACTTTTGCCACCTTTGTTATTCGTACTAAACTGCTACTACTAATAATAATATCACCATCATCCAACAAAAGAAGAGCAAAATGTATAATAATAAATATATTATATAACATGTGTTAAAAGTTATTTTTGAAGTGGTGTTTCAGTATGGAGTCGTGGCATGTGACCATTAATCAGGAAGTAAGCAAGTAGGGCACAAAGAGCAGCATGTTTAGATTTACATTTATGGCATGATATCCAGAGCAACTTACATTTATATATTTAACTGAGCAGGGTTAAGGGCCTTGCTCAAGGGCCCAACTGTGGCAGCTTAGTGGTGATGGGATTTTAACTCATGACCTTCCGATCAGAATTCCAACCACTGAGCTACCCCTTCCTCTATGCTTATTATATCTGAAGCTAATACTGTGATACCTGCATATACACTACACACTAAAAGACTTTCCTGAATTTCTGAGAAATTTTGTTTTTTTCCCCTTTCGACTTGCAGTCTTTATATTGCTCTGTTTTTCTGATGTGTTTTTGAGATTTTGAGAATTATATTTTTGGCTAGTTTCAGTTTGGTACTTTTTGGACATTTGCAATAAAAATATTGACCTTCCATCTTTTCATAGTCAGACTCTGCATTTGTCTGTCTCATGCAGTCAACCTTATTTGAGTCTTAACCTGACACTAATCAATAACCACCGATCTGATTTTATTCCTTTTTACTCCCCTTTAGAATCCAATCAGGTTTGGATGTAGGTGTTGGTCTGGGAGAAGTTTATTCGTACAACTGATTTACAATAATTGCAAAGGACAATAATACAATACTCGATTCTTGTTGTGTAAAACAGATCAAAATCCATAACGCTGCTGCATCTATTAGCATGTATTTTCATTAGCATTTAATTGACTTTATCAGGATTGTGCCTAGGGACTACATTACTTAACTGCTTCTGCACTTCCTTGTTTTTCATTAGCATTTGCATATATACCTTCAGCCTTCACTGCACTCATCATCACATGCTTGTCTCTCCATGCCCTTGCTCAGGTTTGGTTTCAGGTTCTTTGTTCATGTTTGGGTTCTAGTGTTTGTGTCCTATGTTTGCAATAAATAAAGATTCTGCACTTGCATTTACCTTATCTTGATAACTGACAGATTTTTAGTTGGTAATGAGGATCTCAATGTTCCTCTTGGGGAAATGGTAACCCAGTGGTTAAGATGTTTCACTTCTGATTAAAAGGTCATAAGTTTAAATCCCAGATCCACTGAGCTGCCACTGCTGGGACCTTGTGCAAGGCCCTAATCCCTCAACTTCTCAGTTGTGTAATATTACATAAATGTAAGTTGCTTTGTTAAGGAAGTCTGGCAAATGCTGTAAAAGTAAATCTGGAGAAACTGTATATTTGGACAAGCAAGCACTGTTCTGTCCTATTGACACTGAGATGATAGCCCTGTTGACCCACAGGGTAAAGGTGGGACTCCAAAAAATGCATTGAAAGCTGGCTGTTCAATATTCAGTACTTTAGTGAAATGATGTGTGCTTGAATCAGCCAAATACATTGAATTTCTGCTTCTCTTGACATGTTCATGTTGTCCATTGGAAACAATTTTGCATTAAACAAAAAAAACCAGAAGATTCCATCAACATTCACATGCCGTCTTACAGCAGACGTCTGCAATACTAATACTAGTGTGAATCTGGTAAACTTGTTTCACTGTCTCATTTCTTGCCACATCAATACAGTGGTTTAACTGCACTGCTTGAAGCAGGTCTGATCTCTCCATAGGAATGAAAAAGGCATTTTAGGAATATTATAACTCTCTTTTTATGACTTATGGAGCTGTATTGTGGAATCCTTGGGCATGAGATAAATCGTTTATCCTCCACCTACTCCTGGTACCTGATCTGTTTTTTATTTTCTGGGAGTTTTGTGAATTTTTTTTTGGCCCTGGCATCTGAGCAGGCACAGCTGCATGTGGGATCAGTCAAGGCAAGACTTATTCCACACAACGTTCCTTGTATTGTTCCCAAGAAACAGCTGTCGGGTCAGAAATGTCCTTGTGGCTCTTCCTGCTGGTCGAGAGAACAGCTGGTCAAGTTAGACACGTGACCATGTTTCAGGGCACAGAAATATCTTGTAATGGCTAGTTGTATTATTCACATTATGGTTTTTAAAATAGCTCTGAATAGTTTAAAACACAAAGAATATCCGGGGCTTCTGTACAGTGGATATTAGATCACTGGCTGGCTTCTTATACTCTTCTACCACAATGCTGCTGATCTTTGCATCTAGCTTAACAGAAAGTGGGACTAATATTAAAATTAATGTGCTTTAGTAGAACAAAAAAGAATAAATGTTGCCATGATTCGGTTTTCCCTGATCTGTTTAGATAACATTTATAGAAGAGGTCTTTAGTGACAGTGCTTCGGAACCATCAGAGGTAAAGTTGTAATTTCAGGTTTAAGATTTTATTGTTTGTGGTTTCTCTGTAGAAGCACTATCTGCATTATTAACTACATGTTAATGCTTCGGTCATTCCAAAGCATTCGGGCCGCCACATCCAGACTGTGCAATAGTTTATTTCCTCAAGCCATCAGGCTCCTCAACAAAGAACTGAACTGAACTCTCACACACACTCACACACACTTACACACAACTGCGTGACTGATCTGCACAATTTTACCGGACTCAACATACACTCATACTCACTTCGTGTAAATGATCTGTACAAACCGGACTCAACACATATCATACACTGCGCACACCCACCATTCAGTACCACTCACACTAATCATTACCACAAAAATGTTTACATGCCGTTTTTGCACATCTTCCAGGATTACTGCTAAATGTTTTTTCACACAATATTCTGTTCACATATTTTTGCCACTGTTCACTTTATCTCTGTTGCTGCTATATGTTTAATTGCACAATATTGTTTACATTTTTCTGCTACTGTGCACCTTATTTTATTTTGTTAAGATAGGTTTACTGGCGGAGCTATTTTGTGTTTTGTGTATTGTATATTGTCCTGCACTGTCCTGTGTTGTCCTTCACTGTCTTTTGTTGTCTTTTTGCACTGTTTGCAAAAGTTGCACACATGCACTGTGTTTTTTTTTTCTGTTTCTGTGACTGTTGTTTTATGTTGTTGTATGTAGCACCTGGGTTCTGGAGGAACGTTGTTTAATTTCACTATGTACTGCATCAGCTATATATGGTGACAATAAAAGCTTCTTGACTTGACTTGAAAGAATTTGTGATTTTGAGAACCTTTTTGTGTATGTTTAAGAGCTGACTGTCACATGTCATATGAAATGGATAACTTACATTTTTACCTTACAGCTACTTCTTTTCTCATGGATTTGAGTCTGTTGGGTAATTTGATGGGTTTGTTTAAGAGGCGTTTTGGTGTATTTCACACTGTCTTTCGGTTTGAGATCTTCAAGAAAGAGGAAATAACGCAAGCGATGTAGGGAACAACTGTTCATAGCTACTGAACTTGTTTTGCTCGAAAATATTCATGTTAATGATCAATAGATAAAGAAGTGTGATGTTCTTATGAATGTAATAAAAATAGTAATTATTAAATTGGTGTGGTATCACCTTTTTTTTTTTGCTGTTACACGTAAATATACAAGTTATATTTATGGATCAGCACATGGCTGCAAGTTAGGGAGCCAGAAAAAGGGGAAGGTGGCATGTGCAACACTTACCAGATACATTAACAGGAACTAAACTGTACTAAGTTATAACACTTACTGAAGTGAACACCTCCCTATTTTTATTGAGAGCACACAGATTAAACTGTGTTGCCCATGTGCCTCATAATGTACAAGCAAATGCGCTTATTTGTGCCACTACAGTTTTATGCACAGGTATAATTTGAGAATGCAAATATGACGTTTCTTAAAATTCTTTTCCTTAATATCCATGCATTAAGACTTTTATTTTAATTATCATTTAATTTAATTTTATTGTTTTTTTATGATTCCAAATCTGTCAGTAAAGAAATAAAGCTGCTAAATACTATGAACAATTAACACAATTTTCATGATAAATTACACACTAAGCATCTCTCGTGTTACGTGCACAGAAAACAATACTTGCCCATGTGCTGTTATAGAAAAATAATCAACAATGCTGTGGGTCCAAGGTGTGGATTCTTTTGCAAAAAAAAACACATCCAAGCACACCTTGAGGTTTTCCATTTTGCAATTGAATTATTTATTTAAAATCAAGGCATCATTAAAAAAAGATTTATTGAATGAAACATCAATGAAAAATGTAGAACAGCTAAAAACAATAATAAAGAAATATGACTGGGGTAAAACACTGATGTTTTAAGAATATAATTAATTTAGGATGGTTAGAGTTACTTCTTAATTTTATTAAATTAATAAAATTTATATTTATTATAGATTTTTTTATTCCACTTTGTTAATTAAACATTTCTACATCTCCACTCATATTTACTTGAAGGTTTAGTCATTCTAGTAAGACTATATTTCATACAAATTTATATTTTTAGGGGGTTTTATTCGCATTAAGTGTAAGTTTTTTCCTATTTTTGCTTTTAAACACAACTTTTTACCCGACCAATCTGCCTCCTCTAGAGTTCCCCCCCAAGCATAACAGCTCTTCCTGAGCTCTTTTCACTCATGCATCACTTCCCTGCCTGAAAATGCTTGTAAAACTGCAGATGTTTTGCAGACCTTCTCTCACTAAAGAGGCAAAGGCCTCCCAATAAACATCTGCTCACATTGTTTTTGCGATTAGGGCACAAAAAGTACTCCAATAATCCAATCCACAACATACCTGACAGTTTCTCGATTCTGATTCGCCAGAAGCTGTGGATTCATTTTTTTTATATCACAGTGCTGTTTAATACTCATTTCTGATTGGTTGACAGATATTGGGTGCAGTTAATTTTCAACAAATAAACTTTTTATGTAATTGTAGTTCAATAAAATAAACCAGTTTGGGATGTGACAGTAGCTCAGTTTCATCACACTCAAACCTTACAGTTCTGTAAGTTATATATTGGATTTAAGGCAAAAGTTTTAAGGCCAACAAACTATCATTATTATAATTATAACACTTACTGTATTGTACACCTACTTTACTAGTCAGTAAAGAAATAAATACTAAATGTTAAATACTGTCACAATTTTTATTTTAAAACACACACTAAGCATGTTTTGTGTACATAACTCAACCCTTCGCTGTGTACTGTTATAGAAAAAAAAATAAATCAATGATGCCGTGGTGTAATGAAGAGGAATCATAGTTACCACCAAGGAAATACACTTTTTATGTAATTCTAGTTCAATAAAATGAAATGTCGAGGTACTGCCTGCCACAGGACACAGACATGCAACAACAAACACAATGACATTGTGACAGTGAATAAATAAATATCACAGGCTTTACTATATTACTAGAATCACATGTCTCTCTCTCTCTCTCTCTCTCTGTCACACACACACCACACAAACACCCACACACACACACACACACACACACACACACACACACACACACACATTTGTGTATCTCTCTTTCTCTCTCTCTCTCTCTCTCTTTCTCTCTCTCTCTCTCTCTCTCTCTCACACTCTTTCTCTGTCACACACACACACACACACACACACACACACACACACACACACACACACACACACACACACACACACATTTGTGTATCTCTCTTTCACTCACTCTCTCTCTATAAAATGACTTCTAAAATGAATAGCAACAGAGGCATGAGATGGGATGCACAAACAATTATATACACAAGACAAAGACAAGATAATCAAAATAACTGAGAAACAGATGTCTTGAGGAGTGGGAACTGTGAAGTGGTGGACCAGCAGTGGATGAAGTACACAAAGCATGACTCAAGTAAACGTGAAAATGCTTCCTTTAAACGTTTACTTGAGTTAAAGTACGTCATTGTGCATGATATTGTGCGCAATTTATCAAACTTTCAGGACCAAAAACAAACAACTACTTGGCTAATTGTAGCCATAAGATACATACAACATCCTATATGGCTTTTAGATTAGCCTTTTAAGCTGCACTGGAGATTCCCCCCTTACTGAACTCAGTCCAGGAGCTTTTCAATACAATCACAGAAAATCTTTATGATATCATCTTAATTAAAGGTAACCAAATCGATACGTGCTGTTGAACTCAAATCCAACTAGACTAGCTAGGATGAAGTTGTTTTGTTGCTACACACATTATAATAAACTACATACTATAAATTTAATGTTATGTAAACATTAAAAAGAAATAGTGTTGCTCTATGTGTAAAAGCAAGGAGGCAGCACAGCATAACCTGTAGTGATATACAGTGATATACAGTTATTTACCTATTCATTAGATGCAATTTCCTTATGATCCTCATAACAAGAGATAAGTGATAACACTTTTATCTTTGTATGTTTTCCCCCCTACTTCTTTCCTCTTTTTTTTCTGAATTGGGATTCTGAAGGTTTAGACGTCTTTTTGTCATCCATAATTTAAATTTGTTTTCAGCGCGCCTTACTGACGTGACGTTTTCCTTTCTGAGTGTATGAGTGAGGGAACTTCTCCAGGCGGTTGGTGCGCACTTCGAGTCCCGACCAGGTTATCCGCTCATAAATTAAAAGGAACGACTGATTTCACGAAAAGTAGTTAAGTAAAAAGTGAGATATTAAACTCTGAAATGTAGTAAAGTTAATGTAAAAGTCTCCTCAAACGGAAATATTTGAGAAAAGTACAGATACACGAAAAAGCTACTTAATTTACAGTAAGGAATTACATTAACTTAGTTACTGTCCACTACTGTTACTTACACAATAAATCCCATGAACCAATTATTCCTTCTTATTCAGTCTTACAAACACTGACTATCTCACCATCACAATGAAGGGTTATATTAGTTATTTATGTGGTGATAGAAGGAGTCTCCAGTGTTCATGGGGGACAGAGGAGTTTGCACTTTGTAGTAACATCATGAACTAATGAAGCTGGTGAGATGTAAGGGGGAACACCTCACACAGCTAAGCGTGAAAAAACTATACAGCATAAAGTGTTAACAATATGTTAATTAATTTTTGTTTATTAACTGCTGTTGTATAAGAGGACAGAGGGAGACACTTCAGGGTATGATGGTTATAAGAAAATAACATGTTAGTTGAAGTTAGTCCACTTCATCCCACCACTGTCACTGATTTATTTTTCATGACATGGAGTATTTCCTATTTAATAAATACTGTACATTTACATCAGTCTGAATAATACTCAGAGATGCCAGCTTTCATGCAGACTATGACCAAGACTATGATCTATAAAAACCCACCAGATGTATTCACAATACCATTAGGAAAGCAATATGATTACAAACTCAACCCCTGCCATGGCAACATAAAACCAGAAATAGCTGATGTGACTCACCCAGAAACAGCAGATACACGTGCTTCATGGTGAGGAGAAAGAAAACAGATCCGAAGTGAACACACTGAGTGCTGATTACACTCTGCTCTCACACATTCAAATGAAAAGAGAACACAATCACTATCAGTATCTTTGGTTTTCACACACAGTCTTTCTGTCTTAAACTCAGTTCTGAAATCAGACGAGGAGGGGTTCCGTGTGTAAGCAGTGAGAAGGTCTGTGTCCTGCCCCTCTGGAGGTGGGAGAACACTGTAAAGTAGTTGTGATGCTGACGGTAGGAGTTTCCACAGCTATAAATATGAAAGGGCTGAAAATACATACAGAACACAGTGTTGTTTACTGATCTCTCTCTCAGTGTCTTTCTCTACAGTGGATGGAATATATTCATTAATAGAGATTTCAGAGTACTTTTGTATGTCACTCTGGATAAGGGCATCTGCTAAATGCCAAAAATTTTAATATAATTGTTTTTTATTTTTTTAAGAGAAAAAAATAAGATTGTGTTTTTACATCCATAGTCGGCAAACAGACTATATTTTATTGTAGAGCAGGGAAGTAAAAAAAAAAAATATATTAAACAATGAATAAAACAAGCAAACAAACAAATATATAAATTGACCTTTAGATTGTGTGAGCAATTTCCAGCCAAATTCTTATAAGTAACACAACACAGTTTTAAACAAACAAACAAACAACAAATAAATAGACACACTTTTTTGGAAAAAACTGCTTTCAAGACAATTTATAAGATGATTAAAAACAATTAACTTTAACTTAAACATTAATTACTATTAAGCTATTTTCTTACCGAGTTACCAAGTTTACTAGTTGCGTAGACCGGGATCAACTGAAAACTCAACCCCTATAATGTCTCCGGTCAGCTCGCTCTCACTGCGCACGTACTGAATTAAACAGTACAAGCTAACATTAGTTTGCTCGTTAGAGAGACTAAAGGTGGATAGATACGGAGATAACTTTACTAGTCAGTATATTTGTACATTGTAACAATCTTAAACATGTACAAAATGTTATTAGGTTGCTAGTTAGCTAAATAAAGCTAAATAAGAAAGGTCTATTTTGAATCAAGTTCCATGTTGCACGTTTGTTTGTTATTTTTGCATTTTCTAAAGCCAAACCCACACCTCACATCACTCCATGAATAAATGGACCATGACAAATGTGCATGTTAGAGATGTTGTTGGTAAAGTGTGTATTTAAAAAAAAAGTCAGTCAGAGAATTTACACTCTTTTATTGACACTAGAGAATAGAAAATTGACACTAGAACCTGTTACATCCTGCTTAAACATAGCACATAGCACATACACAGCAGAGGAAGTGACTTTTGTGCAACCTTTCACATTTTTTTTTTTTAGTGTCACACTTCAGCGTGGAAACAGAATGTTCTTTTTGAAGGTGCTACTTCTTACTTTTTAATCTCATTATTATACTGTGAATGTAGGAGCATTTGAACATTTAAGATTGTATCAATAGAAAGAGATATATACAGTATGTGTGCAAGGTTATTTTAGAATGAGAAAGACTGGGGAGGCTTTTTATTTCTATACTACACAATATTCAAGGTTACGCATGGTCATAAAGTGGTATTCAGCCAGAAGAATGAGTTGTAAAGCCCCTAACCTCCTAACAATAGGAATATGAAGCCCATAAGGGACATGGTGACATAGTGTGGCACGATATACTGTCTTACTGACTGGTGTTTGGCTGTTATGCTGACGCTTACCACAAAAGTTATTTGTTTTATGTCACAACAATGGGGTGACCCATAAAAGACCAGGGGTCTGACCAAGGACATAGAGTGCCTGATGAGTAATGTTATTCAAAGTTTCTGAAAATAGGATCTAGTTAATTGTGCTGAAGTACAATATTTTTGGCTCTGTAAACAAATAAAATATTACACACATTTTTAGGAATTGCAAATGTTTTTTGCGTAGTTGCAGGCTCAAAAGTAATCTGACAATTGTTTTACATTGAAGTAGTAGCTCAGTGGTGTTTAAAGGCATTTGACTTTTGATCGATAGTTCAAAATTAGTTCAAATCCCAGCACCACCAAGCTAACTCTCCTGGGCCCTTGAGTAAGGTCCTTAACTGCCCAATTGTATGAATGAAATAATTGCCTCTCTGAATAAGGGTGTCTGCCAAATGCAGTGAATGTAATGATCATTTTAATGCTTGGATGCAGAAAATTACTTTCTGAAGTTTGTATCTCATAAACATAAAGCAAATGCTCCCCAGTTTCTTGCCACAAGATGTTTTGACAGGCCTTACTAGTGCATCTGCCTTAAGTGGCTGCTTGTTTGTGGGTTTTCTGCCTTCAGCTTTGTGTACAGTAAGAAAAACCAATGAGCATGCTCTTTTGGGCTGAGCTCATGTGAGTGGTAGGAATAGTTCAGTGGTCAAGATGAAGTAGTTAGACTTCTAATCAGAAGTTTGTGAGTTTAAATCTCAGCAATACTAAACTGCCACTGCAGGGCCCTTGAATAAGGCCCCTTAATACAACTGCTTAGTTGCTTGAATTAAATCATTTTAAGTTGCTCTAAATTAAGGTATCTTCAAATGCCTTAAATGTAAATAACCAACTAGTCCATTTAAGAACATTTCATTTCTAGACATTAAGAAAATCTAGTTTTGGGTCTGTACCGTAAAAATGTGTAGCAAAATATAATGAATCTATTCTTTCTTGAGTGTGCCCAGGTATTGATTTGAGGTAAAATGTCTGTATTTACATTCATGAAGGTGTCTCTCGAGTGTAGACTTTGGCACAATACACATATCTCACAAATCTCAACACATTCTCAAGTTGTCTAGGAATTTTCCCCCACCATGGAAATAATTATGTGTCATGCTTTTTATTTGTCTTTTGTGGTTTCCCAGGCCCTTTGTTTTTGCTGGGTTTGCTAGTGCATGTTTTTCTTTTTAAGTGTTAATACGGCTACTACTAAGATTTCTGCTTCTGACCACTCTACAAACTGCATCGTATTCCCATAGTGTTTCCATGAAAATTCAACAACTGTAAGAAACTCCATCTCCATTCCAAAAACCATTTCACACCTCGCCATGAAATTATAACTACTTATAAACCTTATTCTATCTATCTATCTATCTATCTATCTATCTATCTATCTATCTATCTATCTATCTATCTATCTATCTATCTATCTATCTGTCTGTCTGTCTGTCTGTCTGTCTGTCTGTGTTTGTCCGTCCGTCCGTCCGTCTATATATATATATATATATATATAAACACACACACAGTGGAACCTGCTTATCTCGACCTCGGTTATCTCGACAACCCTATTAAGTCGATGTTTTTGAAGTGGAACCGCCAAATTCTCTTCTTAGCATTTTTTATCGGTTATGTCGACTTATTTATGTCGCCGAACCCTAATATAGAAGCTAATAAAAGACCTTGCGAAAGTGGCGAAAAAATCAAGGCTTACAGCTGCTACAGGTGTTGTATTGTATACTGGTGAATCTCTGCTGTTCGTAGTGTTAGTAGGGGCGCGGCGTGGCTTTGGGAAGAAAAGTGCAGCCGTTGAGAGAATGCTGGTGGGAAGGCACCTACCGGGAAATGCATGCGCGATAACAACGACTGCCGTGGACCAACATATACCAACAATAACGGACAGTGAGAGTGTGGAAGTTTAAATAGGAGCTGGTGATGATGATAAACGAGCACCATATGTGCGCAATTGAAGCCGGGAGCTTCAGAGAAAGCGGCCGAGAAAGCACCTGACACGCTGAAGGGGGCCGAAGGGGGCGTGGCAGGTGGATTCCTGACAGATAAACATGTACTGTATGTATTTTTATAGCATGCCTTCATCAAACAAATCGTGGCAACGCTGTTGTGTAAAAAACCCTTCAAAAACACGTGCATGCACATTCTCATTTATTAACGCACATCATGTACATAAAGCAATTTCAAGCGCGGTAATATATTGCCGCCATTTTGATTTTCGTTTATCTCGATCATCTGTTACCTCGATGCTTTTTGGCGACCCCCTAGGACATCGACACATATATATATATATATATATATATATATATATATATATATATATATATATATATATATATACAGTGAGGAAAATAAGTTATAATAAGTAATAATTGTCATCGTAGGTGCATGTCCACTGTGAGAGACAAAATCTAAAAAAAAAAAAAAATCCAGAAATCACAATATATGATTTTTAAACTATTTATTTGTATGATACTGCTGCAAATAAGTATTTGAACACCTGTCTATCAGCTAGAATTCTGACCTTTAAAGACGTTAGTCTGCTTTTAAAATGTCCACCTCCACTACATTTATTATCCTGAATTAGATGCACCTGTTTGAGGTCCTTAGCTGCATAAAGACACCTGTCCACCCTATACAATCAGTAAGAATCCAACTACTAACATGGCCAAGACCAAAGAGCTGTCCAAAGACACTAGAGACAAAATTGTACACCTCCAAGAGGCTGGAAAGGGCTACGGGGAAATTGCCAAGCAGCTTGGTGAAAAAAGGTCCACTGTTGGAGCAATCATTAGAAAATGGAAGAAGCTAAACATGACTGTAAGTCTCCCTCGGACTGGGGCTCCATGCAAGATCTCACCTCGTGGGGTCTCAATGATCCTAAGGAAGGTGAGAAATCAGCCCAGAACTACACGGGAGGAGCTGGTCAATGACCTGAAAAGAGCTGGGACCACCGTTTCCGAAGTTACTGTTGGTAATACACTAAGACGTCATGGTTTAAAATCATGCATGGCACGGAAGGTTCCCCTGCTTAAACCAGCACATGTCCAGGCACGTCTTAAGTTTGCCAATGACATACATTGTGATTTCTGGATTTTTTTTTTTTTTTTAGATTATGTCTCTCACAGTGGACATGCACCTACGATGACAATTTCAGACCCCTATTTTCTGGGTTTTTCTTTTCAGTAACACTACAGATCTACACAGATTTCTGTGTGTGATGGTGATAGTTAACAAAGGACTAAAAACAAGCACTACTAGTTTGTGTTTTATATGTTGACATATATTTATACCATTGTGGTTCTTATTCAAAATGCAAGTATTATTGTCAGTGGCTGTGAATGTCGGTTTTTCTGATGGTTGCTTTTTTCCAGCGTAACTGATTTCATAAAAAATTCAGCTTCCTGTTTGGTTAGAGTCGGAAGTGTAAGATATTTGGTAACACACAAAAAGCCCCTTGAATTACGTACGTGTAGCTCAATTTCTTACTTTTTTCCGAAATGATGGTTAAAGTCATGATGTTTCAGCATTTAATGAAAAAGGGTGATGAGTTTGAAATGGCTCAGCTTCTAGAGAAACCCAGAAAAGATCCAGATTTTATCAAAAATGAACTTTTAAACCAGCTGAACCAGCAATCACCTTTATAAATTAAATCCTCTTGCACAATATAAAAATTAGTAATAAAATTTTAGTAAGGACTTACTTCTTCTACATCTTGAGGTTGAAATAATTTATTGATGTCTTCTTTAAACCTCTAAGCCCCCTTTTTATTTGTCTTTATAAAATCAATTCAGATTGCGATTACTTCGATTGAATTATGTAATCATGAGTAGTGAAACAATCTACATTCAATCTACATTTGATTTCTTGTTTTATGTATATTAATAAGGTTGTTGAAGCATACTGTGATAGTAAATAGTATAGATAGAAAATAGTAGCTTTATCATTAGATTTATGTTTTAGTGAGAGATACTCACTCCAGCTGTGGTTCTAAACATATGCTATGAGATTTATAAAACGGGATCTTTTTTTTTCTTTCAATAGCTTGGCTTCAGAGCGAAAAAGTCCTTGCTGTTAAGTCTTAGTGTGCTACTCAATGCGATACTGAGCCTCTTCTTCTCTTCCTCTTCAGCTTTTACTCCGATTTCAGTTCTTATATAGGGTTTAATTTTAACCAGAAATTACACTACAACCACTTCCTTCTAAAGATGAAACCACAAAACACGTAACTACAAGACGAATGACACCATGTACACCATGCCAAACAATAAGTAACCAACAAAAAAAAACTCTGTGCACATGAAACATTTGTTTCTATGTGGTAACTTTGGTAACAAATGTATTGGTTTATATTAAACCACCAGTAAGAGGATTCCACCACAGCACATACGCCAAAGAAGAGGAAGTGATTTGACTTGTTTGCCACCATATTTAGGCTAAAAATGTAAACTAATGTAAACTAATGTTAAAAAAAAAAAACCCACAACCAGTCACACATTTGTATTTTTTTAGGATCTGATTTCTTTCTAGGCACAGACTATAGATCTGTGCAGCTCAATTTCTTACTTTTTTCCGAAATGATGGTTAAAGTCATGATGTTTCAGCATTTAATGAAAAAGGGTGATGAGTTTGAAATGGCTCAGCTTCTAGAGAAACCCAGAAAAGATCCAGATTTTATCAAAAATGAACTTTTAAACCAGCTGAACCAGCAATCACCTTTATAAATTAAATCCTCTTGCACAATATAAAAATTAGTAATAAAATTTTAGTAAGGACTTACTTCTTCTACATCTTGAGGTTGAAATAATTTATTGATGTCTTCTTTAAACCTCTAAGCCCCCTTTTTATTTGTCTTTATAAAATCAATTCAGATTGCGATTACTTCGATTGAATTATGTAATCATGAGTAGTGAAACAATCTACATTCAATCTACATTTGATTTCTTGTTTTATGTATATTAATAAGGTTGTTGAAGCATACTGTGATAGTAAATAGTATAGATAGAAAATAGTAGCTTTATCATTAGATTTATGTTTTAGTGAGAGATACTCACTCAGCTGTGGTTCTAAACATATGCTATGAGATTTATAAAACGGGATCTTTTTTTTTCTTTCAATAGCTTGGCTTCAGAGCGAAAAAGTCCTTGCTGTTAAGTCTTAGTGTGCTACTCAATGCGATACTGAGCCTCTTCTTCTCTTCCTCTTCAGCTTTTACTCCGATTTCAGTTCTTATATAGGGTTTAATTTTAACCAGAAATTACACTACAACCACTTCCTTCTAAAGATGAAACCACAAAACACGTAACTACAAGACGAATGACACCATGTACACCATGCCAAACAATAAGTAACCAACAAAAAAAAACTCTGTGCACATGAAACATTTGTTTCTATGTGGTAACTTTGGTAACAAATGTATTGGTTTATATTAAACCACCAGTAAGAGGATTCCACCACAGCACATACGCCAAAGAAGAGGAAGTGATTTGACTTGTTTGCCACCATATTTAGGCTAAAAATGTAAACTAATGTAAACTAATGTTAAAAAAAAAAAACCCACAACCAGTCACACATTTGTATTTTTTTAGGATCTGATTTCTTTCTAGGCACAGACTATAGATCTGTGCAGCCTATCAGGCATCAGATATCATATGTATCTGTCACACATGTGAAGGTAAATGAGAAGCTGTATGTGAAATACAGAGTGTACAATGTAAGTGAGGTGGATTGTTTTTTATGTCCTTAGAGGACAAACTAGGATTAGCGAGACTTAACACATATTGTATAATCAAAACCACAAATTGGCGAAAGAGATGACGGATGTGTAAGCTTAGAGTTTTTTTCCGGTTTAAACAAAGGGGTCTTGACTTTTCTTTTTAGCATGTTTCTCTTTCTCTCTCTCTCACACACACACACACACACACACACACACACACACACACACACACACACACACACTTCATTTCAGGAAAACACGCTGATGGATTTAAGTGCTCTATTGTATGTGCCTCATTCTGTTTCCTTAATTCACTGTGTGATGAATGATGAACAAATTAAACCTCCTTCTTCACACTCTGAGTGCTCTCACAGGGTGTGCTGAGGTCACTCACACACACACACACACACACACACACACACACACACACACACACACACACACACACACACACACATATACATGCTACACAATATCTTCTTTCTCTTTCTAACTCTCTCTTAAATAGAAAAAATACATCACAATGCTTGTTTGTTCCCGTGTCCCTGCTTGTAGCCTCAGATTGACCAAAATCTCTTGGGAACTGTCTCTGAACTAAATTCAGCCTTTTCCCTGTTTAAACGTGTTCATCTGTTCATCTCCTCATGTCTGTGTGAGTTTCCTCTGGGTTCTCTAGTCTCCTCTGACTGTTCCATCCTGAGACTTTTCCCTCCAATGTGTTCAAAGACTAGGACATACACTTTAATCAAATACTCCCCGCTATCCTTTCAGCTCTATTTATCTAATGATATTTCAATTACAAAAGGTTATTAAATGACTTACATTAAATGCCCAAATATTTGTATTTGTTGATGTCATCATCCACTTTCATATTTGTGTGATGCCTTGAAGACAATTGCACTACTTTTGTGAAGCTATTACAGTTTTTATCAATTGTTTACACACGTTTTCAAAACCAAGTCTCCTTTTTTCAAAACTCTACACACAATTCTCAAAACTGCACACACAAAATGCAAAATAGCTCACATCTCCTTCAAAATGCAACTCTGCTTTCAAAATGCCATAAACACCTGTCAGAATGAAGCTTTTGCATCAAATGGCAAACACCTCTTTCATAAAAATACATTTCTGGATATACCATGTAAACACTGCTGTTCTAAATCTAAAGCTCTTTGGTCTTTTTGTGCTTATATCTACACTTCAATATGTTCTACAGTGAAAGTAACCTGCTGAGAGGGGTAACAAGTACATCGGAAACGCCAATGCAATGTAGAAACAGAAAATATGTATTAGGCCAAAAATTACTGTTGTATACATTAGCATACAATAAAACAATAAACATAAAAACCAAAGGTATATTCCTTACAGTAGAATACAGTAAATTGCATGTGGGGTCCCGGTCCAGGAATTGGCAGGGGGGAGGGGGGGTGCAGTCCCCAGTGCTAAGCTTCATCTCTTCTCCGAGCTGGGTCTGGCCACAATACTCATCCACATCACAAACTACGTTTTCTCTATGTCCCCACATGCGTCCTCCATTGCCTGGAGAAGTGGCATGCGGGCCAAGGGTTGGCGATCGTACACTTTCCAGCACCAGGCTGAGAAGAATTCCTCTATGGGATTTAGAAAAGGTGAATATGGGGGTAGGTACAAAACTACAAATTGTGAATGGGTGGCAAACCAGTTTTGCACCAGAACAGCCCGGTGAAAACTAACATTGTCCCATATAAGCACAAACCTAGCAGGCACCTGATTTGGATCACGGACAAGCATTGTGTGAATTGCATCCAGAAAAGTGAGTATATGGCCGGTGTTGTATGGACCCAGTGTGGCATTGTGATGGAGGACCCCGTTTTGAATGATGTCAGCACACATGGTTATATTACCCCCATGCTGTCCAGGGACATTGGTAATTGCCCTCTGTCCTATTACATTTCGTCCACGGCGCCTGGTTTTGGTGAGGTTGAAGCCAACTTCATCCACATAAATAAATTCATGACAAATTACATGGGCATCCATTCAATGCAGTGTAATACAGTTTTTTTCAATTGTTTACACGCAATTTTGAAAACAGAGTTATTTTTGTCAAAATATAATCACAATTATCCAAACACCACAATCAATTAGCAAAATTCCTAGATTGTTTGCAAAATGACACACTTCAGTCAAAACATACACACTTCAGTCAAAACATATACACATATTTGTGAAAATGCTATTTGTTTTCATTTAACCAACACAGTCATCAATGATCATACACTATTGCAGCCAGTTTCACACTGCTTTGATAAATAAAAAACACATTTGTAAAAAAAAAAAAAAAAAAATAGATTTTTGGCCAGACATTCTTACTGTATGTAAGAGATAATTTAGGTGACAAAAATAGTGAGAAACCCACAACATTATTCATGATTTGTTTTGAGATATAAGGAGAATGTAGACAAATACTGTAGGCCTACTATAACCTTACCAAGCACTCCACAACACTTGATGTTGCAGACTGAATATTTCAAGTATTTATTTAAATACTTACAGTATTTCTTACCATAATCAGTTACAGTAATCAACCAACAATGATATCAATTACTGTAAACAAATAAAATCTATAGACAAATAAAAATTACTGCATGAATTACAGTACATACACTTTGACTCTGAAGAAAAGTAAAGTAAAAGTAAACAGAAATGAAAGAAAACTACTGTAAAAGCAACAAGAATACTGTAACTATCCGTCTCTCCGTCTGGCTGGATCAGGCCATAAGATTTCATCCACATCACAGGCTATGTCTTCATTGGCAAGGCACCGTTGGAAGAATCGCCTTGTGTGACGAATCCACCCATGCACTGAAGCTGCTTCAGTAAGATCACACGCCTGTTCCATGGCCTGAATGAGGGGCAAACGGTCATAAGGCCGCAGGTCATATGCCTTCCACCGCCACGCTGAAAAAAATTCTTCTATAGGATTCATGAAGGGGGAGTATGGGGGAAGGTATAAAACTTCAAAATCAGGGTGATCATGGAACCAGTTCTGGACCAGAGCAGCCCGATGAAATGAGACATTGTCCCAAACGACAATGTACCGCATCTGGTCCACTTGGTGTAATGCTGTGACAATCTCATGCAATCGGTCAAGAAATGCAAGTATCAGATTTGCATTATAGGGTCCCAGATTTGTATGGTGGTGGAGGACCCCATTTTGTGTGATAGCAGCGCAAAGGGTGATGTTACCCCCTCGCTGCCCTGGCACATTGGTGATTTCCCTGTGCCCAATTACATTTCTCCCTCTTCTTCTTGTTTTTGCAAGGTTAAATCCAGCCTCATCCACATATATAAATTCATGTTGAATTTCAGCAGCATCCATTTGCAAGACTCTCTGAAACACATTAAAGAAAATAGGATGCTATTCAATATCTATAGCACAGTATTTTTTTTGTGACAGAACATTATGAGCAGTGCATGATACCACACCATAGTCAGATGAACAATGCATACCTCCACATACTCATTGCAGATGTTTCACTCTCTCTGAATTTCTGTCAAATGGTACCCGATACAGTTGCTTCATGTATATTTGATTTTTCTTTAGGATTCGACCTAATGTTGACAGAGAGACTCGTTGGATGTTATTGAAAATATTGTCATCATTGATGATATTGGCTTGGACTTCTCTACCTCTTCCTCTACCTAGGTGTCTTCCTCTACCTCCTTTTCCTCTTCCTCTACCTTCTTCTCCTCCACCTATGCCTCTTCCTCTACCTTCTTCTCCTCTACCTATGCCTCCTTCTCCTCTTCCTCTACCTCCTTCTCCTCTACCTATGCCTCTTCCTCTACCTCCTTCTACTCTACCTATGCCTCCTTCTCCTCTTCCTCTACCTCCTTCTCCTCTACCTATGCCTCTTCCTCTACCACCTGCTCCTCTTCCTCTACCGCCTTCATCTCCTCTTTGAGCTCCCCCTCCCATTCTCACTCTTCTTCTTCTTCTTCTAACTCCTTCCATTTTTGTTGAAGACAGGTGAACTCACCTGCTGCCTTTTATAGCACACCTGAGTGCTGCGTTTTCAAATTAGCACATGTGTGCTTCCACACCTGGTAGATGTGTTTATCCAGTTCGTTCATTAGTGTGGTAATTGGCAATCCGGTGCTTTGTAATTACAAGGAAGTAACCTCACAATCCTTATCTGTGTCTAAGGTGTGAAAATGTGTGTAGAGTTTTACAAATCACTGTGTGTAATGTTTTGCAAAAAGGGTGAAGCAGACATTGTGTGTAATGTTGTGCAAATCTGTGGAGGTGTTTTGCTCATTGGAGTAAAATTTTGCTAATTGTGTGAAAATTTTAATTTTAGTGTGTAAACAATCGTAAAAAACTGTAAATGGATGGCTTAGAGTTACAAATGTTTATGCAATACTATGCAGTCATACGTATTTTACAGTACATTACTATAATGCTAAAATAGTCATTACATAGTTGCATACCTGTTCTCATTTCTGAAGGTTCGAATTATGGATGCCACTGGAAATCGACTCAAGTTGGGTTGGACTCTCAGTCCAGCCTCTCTCACGGTCAAACCATGGTTGATTACATGATCAACAAGTGTTGCCCTAATCTCATCAGAGATGGCTCTCCTTCCTTCTCTTATTTGCCCTTGTCCTCTTCTTCCTCTTCCCCTTCTTTTTCCTCCTCCTCCTCCTCCTCCCTGTTCATTGTTAGCAACCATTGTTCAAAACAGGTAATCTGATCTTTGACCTATTTATAGGCCTATCCATACAACTGTAAAGTAAGGCAGTGATTAGTTAGTGATCAATTAAGCAGTTAGTGTTTGCAGATGTGTCTGTGTTACGCCTCTGTATAAGAGGAAATAGAAAATATGACACGGACACGATGTAGCTTCAGTCACGTCCAATGTTGTAATCCATTTACCATGAACAGCATAAAACATTTACACAGTATCACACTTACACATGTTATTTTCCCTTTGCATGACATATTGTCCCTCTGGGAAAAAATATCAGCTGGTAAGTTATAACTCTATCTTACTAAAATACCTGAGTTAACCTTTAACATGAGTTACCAAAACACAGATCACCTTTTGACTTATATCAAACTGTTCAATGTATCAGTATTACATCATTTTTTTTTTTACATCCTTACATACTCCCCTTCAACACAGATGTCGTCCTCGACATCCCAACTAAAAGATGGGTAATGATGAAGGCAATTAAACAGTACATATGATGTCACCTGATTACCTTTGTAACAGTTCTTATACGAGCACTCAGATTATTCAAAGGTCCAGGATAGTGTTTATAGTGCACATGTTAGCTCTCGGCTTGTCCCTCAGTTTAAGCTCACATGGGTAAGTGTGTTAACACTCAGATTGTTAAACAGTCCAGCAATGAGTGTATAGTGTATGTGTATGGTAAGTATGTTTCACACTCAGATTGTTAAACAGTCCATCAATGAGTGTATAGTGTATGTTTATGGGTAAGTATGTTAACACTCAGATTGTTAAACAGTCCATCAATGAGTGTATAGTATATGGGTATGTATGTTTCACACTTAGTACCCTGGTACCACAACAGGCTGGTAGCCAAAGTGCTGTACTGGAGTCACCCATGCACTTGCCGCTTGCATGGCTCTATAAGGTGTTGGTGGGTACCACTGCATAGTTTTACTTGTTAACCTGGTACTATAACAACCAGGATTGCCCAACTGGTCATATGTGAAGACTCTTGGAGGCCGTCTCTTCCTGACTGGCCGCTGATATAGTTGTTCAGGTGACTGTTCTATGGACGGTCTCTCCTCCAAAACAGTTTCCTCTTGAGCAATAATCTCCTGTTGTCCTGATGTGTCCCACTCTGTCAGTGTATCTCCACTATCCTGTTCCAGCTGGCAAATGTCCTGTTGCTGGGGCCCAGCATCCTGTGAGAGCTGTTCAGCTTCCTTGTCAGCATCCCGACTATCTATGTCTACTTCGGGCTGTATCACATAAAAAGGCTGATCCCTGGGCGGATAATATCCATAGTCATCTTCATCACTATCCTCAACATCTGCCGCTTGGTGTTGCTGCTCAGTTCCTTTGCGGGTAGATGCTGTGATTTGTCTTTTAGCTTTAGCTGGTTTCAGTTGTATTTCCAGTGGCAAATGGTCACACGGTAACAGCAGGTTACGATGCAGTATCCTACGTCCTCTCGCTTTGCCTTGTTCTGATATTACTTCATATACGGGCATGTCTTTTCCCACCTGACGGATAACTTTGTGAATGCAATCCTCCCAGTGATTTCGGAGCTTCCCTGTTCCGCCCCTGGGTGTCAAATTCCTGACAAGAACCCGGTCACCCTCGTGCAATACAGAACTCCTCACTTTGCTGTCATAATTTCTCTTACTCTTTTCAGCACATTTTTTTGCATTTGCCGTTGTGATCTCATAAGCCTCTTGCATCTGTTCTTTCCACCTTCTCATATACTCCGGATGATCAGCAGTCCCAGCCTCTGGTGTCAAGCCAAATAATAAATCCACAGGTAATCTTGGTGATCTTCCAAATAGGAGGTAGAAGGGGGAGAAACCTGTGACTTCACATCGAGTGCTGTTGTATGCGTAGATAAGCTTGGGCAATGACTCTCTCCAATCTGACTTCTGCCTCTCGGTGAGCGTTCTCAACATTTGCAGTAGTGTCCTGTTCAGGCGCTCCACCTGCCCGTTACCTTGTGGGTGGTACGGTGTTGTTCTTGAGCCCATCACTCCACAGTTTTTCTTCAGTTGCGCAAACAATTGGTTCTCGAATTCCCCTCCCTGATCGTGATGGATCCTCAGGGGAAACCCAAACTTCAGCGCATAATCATTAAATATCTTATCAGCTACAGTTTTTGCCGATTTCGATGTGGTGGGGTAGGCTTGTGCAAAGCGTGTGTAATGATCTACGATTACCAATATGTATTCATATCCACCTTTACACTTGTCTAGGTGTAGAAAGTCAATGGATACAAGCTCGAATGGCTGAGTGGTGACAATCGGTGTGAGTGGAGCTTTTGTTTCTCGACAGGGTTTTTTCTGTTTAAGGCAGGTACAGTTTTGAGTGACATAGTGTTCAATCTCTCTCTGCATGTGTGGCCAGAAGAAGCGGTCCCGAACAAGTGATGTTGTGCGTTCCACACCTTGGTGTCCCATGTTATTGTGGAGCTGTCTCATAACTGTTGACTTGTATATTTCAGGGAGAACAAGTTGTGTCTTGGTTGCAGTCTTTCTATGAAGTATCCCATCTCCGTCAAAGCTGAGTTTCTCCCAGTCACGGAGGAGACACCTGCTCTGTGCACCGAATGATTTTAACTGCTTTCCTACCGGTCTTTCATTTGACTGTTTGCAGGCGATGATGGGGCCAATATCTTTATCCTCTTTTTGAGCTTGACAGAGGGCTGCTCTTGAAAGGGGCGTAGGCATGTCTTCATCTGTTTCCATACACCCAGTAGCCATAATGGACCAAACAGTGTGTGAAACATTCATTTCCACAGCTTGTACTGTTGTTTGCACAGAAGGGGAGGACATTTCCTCTGAACATTCATCAATCATTGTCTCTATGTCGCAGGGCATTCTTGAAAGGCCGTCAGCATCACAGTTCTCTCTGCCTGGGCGGTATTTTATTGTTATGTCGAAGTCTGCTAATTCAGCAACCCATCTCTGTCCTGTTGCGTTCAGCTTGGCCGTCGATAGCACGTAGGTGAGTGGGTTGTTGTCTGTATATACAGTGCACGATGAGCTGATTAAGTAGTCTCGAAGCGCTCTGTAACGGCCCACTTCAAAGCCAGAAATTCAAGTTTCCTGAATGCAGATGGTAGTTTTTCTGCTTTGGTCAGTGTGCGAGATGCATAGGCGATTACACGAAGCTTCCCCTCTTGCTCTTGGTATAGCACTGCACCCAGGCCTTGTTGTGAAGCGTCTGTGTGTAGGATGAACGATTTGTCGAAGTCTGGAAATCCAAGTATTGGCGGCTCAACCAGACAGTCAATCAATCCCTCCAATATGTTCTGATGTTTTTCAGTCCATGTTATTGGCTTGTGTGATGGTGTCCCTTTAAACTTTCCTTTCACTCTTTTTGTTCTGGCATTCTGGTCCTTCTGTTTATCTGGGCCAGGGTCTAATTCCATTAGGGCATAAAAAGGGTTGGCCAAGCAGGAGAAGTCCCTAATATACTGTCTGTAATAGCTCAGTAGCCCCATGACTGCTCTCAATTCTCCCACAGTCCGTGGCCTCTTTTCCTTTAAGGCCCTAACAGCCACAGTATCAGCTGGGTCCATCTTACTGCCCTCAGCGGACACAATGCGCCCCAAGTAGCGGACCTCACGCTTGAACACTTCACACTTACTTGATTTCAACTTTATCCCGTGCTGCCGTAACCGCTGTAGCACTGTCCTCACATTCTCAACATGATCCTCGAAGGTTCTACTGAAGACCAGGGTGTCGTCTAGATATGGGATACAGATCTCATCCCTCAGCCCCTCCAAACATTCTTCCATACAGCGCTGAAAGGTGGCTGGAGCATTCATCAGGCCAAAGGGAATTCTAATCCACTTATAGAGACCCCATGGTGTGACGAAAGCGGTTATGGGTCTACTCTCCTTCGACATAAAGCCTTGATGGTACGCTTTTCCTTGGTCCAAAAGAGAGAACCATGAGTTTCCTCCTAGGCCATCCATTATGTCTTGCACTCAGGGGATAGGCTGGCGGTCAGGGAGGGTCTTTCTGTTCACTTCACGAAAGTCTATACACAGTCGGAGACTCCCATCCTTTTTTCGAACACACACGACTGGTGATGCGTATGGTGAGTTAGACTTCTCCACCCACCCCTGAGCGATGAGGTCATTCAAGTAGTCCTTCATTTCCCTGTAAAGTGGCTTGGGCACAGAGAGGTATGCTTTTGCGACAGGCTCGGTGTCTTTCAGGGAGATGCTGAGTTGAAGTTTTTCTATACAACCAATATCATCATCCGTTCTTGAAAAGGAGGCACACCTCTCGTAACATCTTATTAACTACTTCGCGTTCTGGCTCACTGAGGTGGTCCAGGTCCACAGGTGGATCCCACACACTGCCTGTAGCCTGAGTGTTATCAGTTCTGATGTGATTTGTTGTGGCTGAAGGTGGGGCGGGACCCCTCTAGTATGGAGGCCGGGTAGGCTGCTTGGACCTGCTGGACAGTCCCCATTACAGTTTTCCCTGCTAACATCATGTCATGATCTGTAATATTCTGCACACTTAAAGTAATAGAGGGTTTTGCTGCCCTTATTGACTTTCACGAGCATGTCACATAGTTCGAGTCCCTCTGTCCAGCGGGGGTTTACATCTGGCTCGAAGAGAAGTATGTTGTCTTTATGTGGGGAATCCATGTTTACATAACATTCAACTCTGACTGATGTGCGTTTTGGTATGTTGATCCTCTCCCTTTTTGTTTTGACTATATACTCATCCACTGGTGGGGTGCTAACTTGCTCTACAACAGCAGCTACCTGCTTTACAAAAGCTGTTGCTTGCCCTGGGAAGGCTGCCCTTACTGTTCTACTTAGCCCTTCCCTGTCAGTGGTGTTTGACTGTTTCAGTTCACTGTCTATGATAATCTTGATCACATTAGACCCAATGATGGGTTGAACAAGCTTACCGCCCTTCAATACAAGTGTGGGAACAATAACTTCTGTGTTGGATGCAGCCCCTGAAGCTAATCTAAAAGTTACCTCGACCCAACCCGTGTATGGCATGCTCTCCCCATTTGCTGCCTGTATGTCAAAAGTCTGTGTTATATCCAGAATTTCTAATATGTCTCTTAGTTTTGTGTCTGGCAGGTGTGTTTCTTTCCATAGCTCATCAATTATGGTCACTTGGGAGCCCGAGTCCCACAAAGCCTGAACCCTTTGGCCTTGGATGAAGCAATCAACCATGTGTTTTCCCCCTACCAATGGCGCCCTTTTAGCCCCCTTTTTCCTCTTTGGAGTGGTGTTTGTAGTCATACATGAGAGTGCTTGACATTCTCTCTTGTGTGTTGTCCCATTATTAACTTGACATGGCGTAGAACAGTAAAGCATTTTCTTACAGGATACACCTTGCTTCAGAATTAGTCTTTCACCCCCCTGTCCCAAATTCACACCTTGCTGGGACCTTACTGCATTACTGGTCACTCCCTGTCCCGTGCGAGTGACCTTCCCCCATTTAAAGACTCATCTCCAAACTGTCTCCGTCCCCTTGCTCGACAACCAGCCAGAAAGTGCTCGCTACTGCCACACCTGTAACAGTGTGTGCAATAATCCTCGACTCCACTTTGTTGACACCCAAAACATTTTCTCCTTTGGCCGCGATCTGATAGGGCTGGGCTGTGGGGCAAACCTTTGCTGATACTGAGCAGTTCCTCCTCGGTGCCTGGGGCCCGCAGTAAACCAGTATCCCTGTGCCGGGCCCTGTACCTGCTGAGCTGTAAATTGCAGTCCTGGTGAGCCATCGCCCCCCTCTGCTGGCGGTGGTTGTCTAGGCATGTGCTGGGGCTGGTGCATGGATTCCCTAATTTGAGACACTTCAGCTTTAAGATCTTTCAACAGAGCCATTTCAGATTTAATCTCCTCAAGCTGGGAAAGAACAGCTGGGGAAACCTTAGACTTTTGTTGAGTTTGTGGATTTTCATTCTTTTCAGCCGGAGCATCGCTGGACTGGACTGAATGGATGGTAACAGGTCTTTGCTGTCCTGACAGTTTTTTCTTGTTCTGCCTCTCGGTCTCATAAGCACATGCTGTATTCACTCGCTCAAGCAACAGTTCATCAGAGATGTCAGCTTGCTCCAAATAAGGCTGAAGATCCCGCCTGATGTTGTCGTTCTGCAGGCCAGTCAACACAGTGTGAAGAAACATCTTCTGCACTAACCCAGGGTCATATTGGAGACCTGACTCAGATTCCTGTGAAGCGAACAAAATTTTTTGTCTCAGGTCGAAAGTGCGAATAAAGAAGTTCTGTGGGGTTTCTTTGATACCCTGCACCTCTGAGGTCAACTGCTTATAAAGGTCGGTTGCACTCTTCTCCTGATAATGACATCGTAGTATTCGCCGCAGTGTGGGTAAGGTCAGGTTGGTTTTGCCTTCTAAATAACTGCGGAGTTGCATGCCTGGAGATATCGCTCTTATCACTGCATCTACTATCTCCAGTTCGGGAAACCCTTTACTTAAGCCATGTTCAATTTGATGTGCCAAACTTGAAAAAGTCAGTTTGTCTTTCTGACCGGGCTCACCGATTTGTCCAGCTATCTTAAAGTCCTTTTGCCATGGGTGAAGTGCAGGACTGTGAACTACACTCTGTGGTGACTGTCTGGTTGGGGTAATGTTTTTAATTTCTTTTGTCTCTGGGTTATGGTTCTCATTCTGTTTCTGTACATTTGTTAACTGAAGCTGCAAGGCCTTAATTCCCTCCAATATTTTTTTTTCCTCCCCATCCTGTTGTTTGCCTACTTGTTTTGATGTTCCAGCTTTAGCAGCTATCTGGATCTCAGAAATTTTGTCTTGAAGATGGAGTAAGTCAGCCATACCTTTATCCTCAAGCTCGTCTAGCTCTCCTCTCTGTATGTGGTTTGAAATTAGCTTGATGAGAGCAGTTCGACCCTTGTTGGTAGCATGTTCGACCTCTGCTCCCGCAATGATTAGATAGTCAGACAGCTCCACCAAACCTTCTCGCGGCAACAGACACAGCGCCCTTATCACCTCAAGCTGTAACTCCTCTAACCCTGTCGACTCCATCTTCCCAGCTGAGTGTGTGTATAAACTAGCAGTGAAGTGGTACCTTTCAATCTTTAGGTAGTCGTAGCAGCTCTCCTGGTATGCAGAAATACCTCAGATCACATGCAGGCTGCCCAAGACAAGCGGAATACCACTGTCGCTGATTCGCCAGCTGCTTTCTGATGTTCTGGGTTGTTTAAAAGGGATGTGTGACGGCTGGGGACATCTGTTGTAGACGCTGGACCATGCTGCACACCAATCCCAGCGGTGCCTCCAAATGTTACGCCTCTGTATAAGAGGAAATAGAAAATATGACACGGACACGATGTAGCTTCAGTCACGTCCAATGTTGTAATCCATTTACCATGAACAGCATAAAACATTTACACAGTATCACACTTACACATGTTATTTTCCCTTTGCATGACATATTGTCCCTCTGAGAAACTTCACGATTAGGAAAAATATCAGCTGGTAAGTTATAACTCTATCTTACTAAAATACCTGAGTTAACCTTTAACATGAGTTACCAAAACACAGATCACCTTTTGACTTATATCAAACTGTTCAATGTATCAGTATTACATCTTTTTTTTTTTTTACATCCTTACATCTGTGTGACCTGGTGACTAAGTGTAGCATTCTGATTGGTTGTGTTTGGAAAAGGATAGCAAGTCTCTTCCTGATAGATCTTTGTGTTTTAGGTAGAGAATTGTGTGTAGTGTTTTGAAAAAAGTGTTTTATAATTGAAAACTGAGTCTAAGGCTGAAAAATAGCTTATGGTTTTGAAGATTTAGCTTGTAGTTTTGCACTTTGAGTGAAAGGTTTTAAAAATTGTGTGACATGAAAAGATTTCGTGTGTAAGCAATTGGTAAAAACTGTTCTAAGACTATCAACATGTACCATTTCCTCAGATCCATGTTCTCTAAAATGTCTCAATATACTATACAGATGGCTGATGATAATATTTCAATCTGACTGCAAGTCTGGATTCACAATAGGTCAAAAGGGAATTCTGCTGAAAGGGCATTCCGGCACGTTTATTACCATGATGCCTTTGTGTATTTATTGTCCCAAACACTTCATTTTTTCTTAAAAGAAAGCATCATAAGAGGCTTCTACTGGTTATATATACATTACAGCATGGTGTAATTCTTTCTACACATAGCCCAGTTTGTTAGGATTGGGGTCAAAGTGCAGGGTCAGCAATGATACAGTGCCTCTGGAGCAGAAAGGGTTAAAAACGTAGGACCCAGCAATGGCACCTTGACAGTGCTAGGGCTGGAAACAGTTCACAAATATGTGAACTGTTCAAGTGCAATATGGAAACACATGCAATATATTCTTCTCTATTTAGTATTTATTACATTGCATTTACTTCTTTGCAATACTTTCCACTGGCACATATCTGTGTATCCAATATGAAATGTGGCATGTCACCCTTATTACCTTTTTCTTTTCAATGTATATACTGTATCTTAAAGCTTCTGTCACTAAGACATGTGTCATGGTTCTATTATTAGAATATTCTATTACATTATAATGTGAGAAATTAAATAGACCAATAATTCCCAATAAGAAACATGTCTGGATATCAGAGTAGAGGCAGAGCTTTCTACTTTATTGTACACTGATGAAAACTGATCTTTTCAGTTAAGGGCTACATGGCAAATTTCTATTTCTTTTACTGCTGTATTAGTCAGAAAATGATAAATATGCCAGAGCACATTTGAAAAAGCAGCTCATGAATATTGTAACGTGTATTTAGTCATTTGTCAGCATCTGGTGTATAACTATGGTAGTGCAAATATCTCAAAATATTCACCAAAAGTGTTGCAAGGACATTACTATGGAAGGTTATTTATCTCACAAATCAGACTTTTTTCTCAGAATCATGGGGTATATCAGTAGGAGAATGGAGCCACCAGGAGAGAGGAAAAGAGGAAGTCCAAGGAGGAGATTTATTGATGTGAGGGAAGACATGCAGGTAGTTGGTTTGAAAGAGGCAGATGTAGAGGACAGGGGGGTCGGATGACGGATGATCCGGTGTGGCGCCCCCTAACGGAAGCAGTGCTTTTTTTTCTCGCAATTGCGAGTTTATATCTCAGAATTCAGAATTATTTCTAGCAGTTCTGAATGACTTTACTCGCAATATATTAAAAATTAGTTTTCAATGGCAGCTCTGACAGTAGTGCAGTAATATATTGTTTCTATAAAAACAACATACACCATACAATATATTTTCCATGTTCCTGCGCATAATGCAATTTCTTTTTTTATTAAATATTTTACTAGTACGACATTTCTTACTTGACTTACTTCAATATACCTTTCTATGTAGAGAAGCAATAACTGTGTGGACTATACCATTTTCCAGTGTACAGTTGTTCCTGTTACACTGTCATATAAGTAACTATAACTACTTTTTTTTTGACAAGTAAAAATACATAGCAGTGTAAATAACACCATCAGACTTTTGTATTTAAGATTTTATAAAGCTTAACAAACATCATACACTACTTGGATTTTTTTTTAGACACTTGGCTTGGCAGTGGACCCACAGGGCAGAGGATAAATCAACTCTTCCTGGCCAGGAGCCCCAGGCAGCTGTGCAAAGTCCACACCTGCTGCCCATTTCTGGATATATGCACCTATATATAAACTCACTCGTGTTCAATGTGCCTCTTGTATCAAGTTTGTTGTCGTTTATGGGTATTGTGAATATTGATCCACAGTTCAGATTATGTACTTTTTCTTTTTGTTTTATGTGTGGTTTTTATTTAGTTCATTTTGCCACTTTTTATAAACAAATTAAACAAATTATCTGCATTTTCTTCTCAATTCCTGTTTCTTCACATTTTATGACAGGGGCTACACATTAACGTTTCTAAATATTTTTATTTGTTGTTAAGAATAAACATTTTTAAATGAAGATTCTAAGAAATATAAATGTGTGAAAACATCAAAATACAAAGATTTAGAGGTAGAAATGTAAAAATGCTCGGGTTTAAGTGTCGGTGTCCATTGCTTGTCTCAGCATGCGTGCAGAAAACGCTGGTTTCACGGAACTCGACATCAGAAACGTGGAGAGATTCATCTGCAAGAAAAGAGAATGCAGGAAGAATTTACTTCTAAACAATATCAGTGAGCCAACAATAGTAAGAGAGCCAGTGGAGACAGTGGCAAAGGAAAACTCCATGAGATGGTATGAGGTAGAAACCTTGAAAGGAACCAAAGGGAACCCACAATGTGTAATTTATACCACACTGCACTGTGTCTCTTATACCACACTGTGTCTCTTATACTACAATGTGTCCCTTATACAACATCGTTTCCCCTACACTACAATGTCTCCGATTATACCACACTGTGTCTCTTATACAACAATGTGTTCCTTATACCACACTGTGTCCTATTATACCAAATTGTGTCCTGAAATCACAATGTGTCCTATTATACCACACTGTGTCCCTGTTACCAGAATGTGTTCCTTATACCACATTGTGTCTCATAAACCACATCGTGTCCCTTAAACCACAATGTGTCCTATAATACCACAGTTTATCCTATCATACCACACTGTGTCCCTTATACCACATTGTGTCTCATTATACCACAATGTGTCCCATATACCACACTGTGTCCTCTTATAACACACTGTGTCCTCTAATAACACACTGTGTCCTATTATACCAAATTGTGTCCTGAAATCACAATGTGTCCTATTATACCACACTGTGTCCCTGTTACCAGAATGTGTTCCTTATACCACATTGTGTCTTATATACCACATTGTGGCCCCTAAACCACAATGTGTCCTATAATACCACAGTTTATCCTATCATACCACACTGTGTCCCTTATACCACATTGTGTCCTATTATACCACAGTGGGTCCATTATAACACACTGTGTCCCTTAAACCACAATGTGTCCCATTATACCACAATGTGTCCTATTATACCATACTGTGTCCTCTTATACCACACTGTGTCCTGTTATACCACATTGTGGCCCTTAAACCACAATGTGTCCTATCATACCACATTGTGTCCCATTATACCACAATGTGTCCTATTATACCACAGTGTATCCTATTATACCACATTGTGTCCCATTAAACCACAATGTGTCCTATTATACCACAGTTTATCCTATCATACCACATTGTGTCCCATTATACCACAATGTGTCCTATTATACCACACTGTGTCCCTTATACCACATTGTGTCCCATTATACCACAATGTGTCCCATATACCACACTGTGTCCTCTTTAACCACACTGTGTCCTCTTATAACACACTGTGTCGTATTATACCACAGAGTGCCCTGTTTTAACAAAGTGTTTCCTTTTATACCACAATGAGTTTTATGTGTCCATTATTCCCCCGTATGTCTCATTATACTAAGGTGTGTCCTGTTATAACACAGTGCATCCTGTTAAACCACAGTGGTGTCCCAATATGCATTCATATAATGCCATGGATGATGCATGAACACTACTGGCTAAATTCCCGAGCTGTCCCTGATCATCAGACTATTTATAAGCTCAAAATTAGCTTGCAGCTATTAACTTTGTTACACTGATTAATGGTGCCTGGGGTACATTACAGAGGAAACCACAATAACATTTAATGTTCTGCTACTTAAGTGTAAAGTCAGATATGTAGGAATGGAAAACTCACCAGTACAAGTGTGAGATCCATCCTGGTTAGTGAATGCATCTCCCCCGGACACACAGGTACAGTAGTAGCTACCATGTGTGTTATGGCAATCTGCATTGTTTCCACAAATCCTTCTGGCACTTGTACATTCATCTATGTCTGTTAGTAAGACACAAACATAAATTAAGGATTTATGAATATGTTGTAACAACTTGTAGTAACACCTGACCTCCAACAGGAGTGAAGACAGTAGAGCACATGCAATCCTTTTACTTACATCATGAAACTGGCGCCACTCACTGGTAAAAGTTATTATGGTAACCAGTAGTAAGAACACATACTTTTGAGTTTGTGGTGCAGCAACTTGTGACTTTAAACAGTAACATTGCTGCATGTGTGAATGTAGCATCACTGGTGCATCTAAATACTGAACTTGTAATGTAATGCTTATTTTATATTATTACTTTTGCTATTTTCCTCTAGTACAGTCTCATGCTGTGTGTACGGTACAGATACATTTAATGTCATGCAGACATCCACAAAAAAGTGTCGCTTCTGATATAGACTTCTCAAACAGAGCTAAATATAATTACACCTTTAAGAAATTTATGGCAGATGCCCTTATTTAGAGTGACATGTATATCATTTATACACGGTTAAGACTTTTCTTTGTGTTGCGTGTCTAATCATACACTTAGGGTATGGTGGTGGGAGCGGTCAAATAGATGTAAAGACGCTTCACGTTAAGAAACAGAAAAATCAGTGCATTTGAATCACCATATCTATACATTCATTAAAGATTTTTTTAGGTTTGCTCAATCTTTCAAATAATTCTTATTAACAGTGTCCCTGTTTACTATATTCTTATTCTGAATTTCAAGTCATTTTACTGTGGAGTTTTTGAGAGAAGTGAAGGCAAAATCACAAAAAAAAATCAGTGCTTTTTCAATCATATTCCATATTCATACACTCATTAACATTTAGATTTATAGGGTTTCTCAATCTTTTAAATAATTCTTATTTAGAGTATCGCTCTGTATTATACAATTAATTTTCAAGTCATTTTACTGTGGAGTTTTGGAGAAACGTAAAGGCAAAATCACTCCAAGCATCACTGCATTTTTAATCATGTTCCATTTTCAAACACTCATAAAACATTTTCCTTTACAGATTTTCCCAATCTTTTAAATAATTCTTTAAATTTTTACTGACACTGCCGGTAAACACGTGTGTCTTATCTGTGGAGCGAATGTGGCTGTAATTAAGGAATAGAATCTAAGACGGAACTACGAGACAAAACATCAGGAGAAGCTGAAAAACCTGAATGCAGAGCAGAAGATCCAGAAAGGAGAAGAGTTAAAGAAGAATCTGACATTTCAGTAGACATTTTTCACCAGAGCAAAATCACAAAGTGAAGCTGGTGTGAAAACAGAGGAGAAATCAGAGTCACATCAGCAGGTTATTTACTGAGGGAGAGTTTCTGAAGAGCTGCATGATGAAGCTGTGAGACGTCTGGTGTTTAACAGGAGATATTTTCATGGAGAGCAAAATATTTTAATTTATTTAAAGTTTAAGATTATTTTTATAAAATTGCATAAGAGCAAAGAAATCTGATTGTTTTGATTTGTTATTTTAACGTTTACTTAAAAGCACCATTTTTATTGATTTGTTCAGGGTTTTTTTGCAGCATGTTCAAATTTCTAACTTGTATCATTTTGACAGGATATTTCTATGGAGAGCAAAATATTTTAAGTTTAAGTTTATTTATTCTAGAATAATATTCATGTCTGTTTTTATTCATATTTATGTTCAAAAAACATTGTTTTAGTGAGTTCAATAAATGTTTATCCTGTTCGGCCCTCTCGGTGTGCTTTGAGTATTGGCCCCCTGTGCAATTTAGTTTGACACCCCGGTAATAGAGTAATAGAAAGGGACATTGTAAATAAGAATTATTTAAAAGATTGAGCAAACCTATAAAGAAAAAATGTTTGAATGTGGAACATAATTGAAAATGCACTGAGATTTGAAAAAAAAAGTATGTCTTTTTGTTTTTTGTCTTTTTATAACGGAAACGCCTTTCTGAAGCGTCTTTACATCTATTTTGACCGCTCCCACAAACAATACCGTAAGTGCACGATTAGACGCGCAACACTAAACACCGTGCGGCTGCTTAACTGTGTATTTTCAAGATGCGGCTGCTTCAACCGCAGTAGCATTTGAGACCTTGCACAAGTAGGAGCTACTGTTACACGTGTTGGTGCAAAGTGTATTATTACCACACATTTCTATTTTATCTTTACACTCGTCTTCGTCTGTGTTATAGGTTAATCACATGTAAAGATAATGTACATCTATAACACTATAAATACAAACTCATATTTGTATTTGTCATTTTTTTTATAATTTGTATTTGGTTCAATGGCCACTGAATTTGACTGTGTAAACTACTATTAAAGGACTATTAAAGGAGCAAGGTGCTCATATCCTGGCTCTTGAACAGATTTTGGCTTGCTGCTGGAAAGTTGGAAACACTAGGAAAACAAAACATATAAAGAGAACAGAAAAACACCTCACCGTTGCATTTAACATTTTGGCTCCCATTAAAACGCTCCTGTTTGTTGCTGGCCACAAAACCCTCAGCACACACGCAGAAATATGAACCAACTGTGTTATTGCACTCAGCATTAGGATCACAGATGGTTTTGTTTTCTGTACATTCATTGATGTCTGAAAGAAAATAACAAGAGAAGAGGTTCAGGTTTATCCTCAGTGCACCGTTAATCCAGGAAATAAAATCAGTATTATAGACATACTGACCTCTACATTCTGACCCGTCACCTGCAGTGAAGTTAAGTTTCCTTTTATTATTCTGGTATCCAGTCTTACACTGACAGTAGTAGCCACCGATAGTGTTGGTGCAAACTGCATTATTACCACACACTTCTATTTCCTCTTTACACTCGTCTTCGTCTGTGTCATAGGATAGAGACCACATATAAAGAAATTTCAGAATCATGTAAACTCTTTCATTTTTTCCTTTTATTTTCTCTAATATGCAGAATAGAAAGTATGTTTCAAACACATTTGTTTCTTCAGAGTTCACTTGGGTTTGATAATAAACCAGTTATTGGGATGAAAGCTCATAGGTGACCGAGCACAACTCTGTGTGTTCTAATTACAAGGTAACAAATAATACAGATGACATCAGTTCAAGTTTAAAGAAAGAAAAAATGTTGAGGAAAATAATTTTACATGTATTTAATTATGATGGAAATAAAGGAGAGTGTTATAAAATCATTCCTGCAGGTTTGTTCATACCTACACATGTACCGTTTTCCATCGTTATAAATCCTTCTCCACATGTTGTATCAGTGGTCACGTTGTTCAGCACAGCTAACAGGAGACCTGCAGCAAATAATGTACCTTTATTTCAGTTTAACTGCGTATCTGTGTTGTTTGATATCCGTCATTGTGATTAAATATGGATTAATGTGATTTGCAAATCATCACTGTTTTTATTTACATTTTGCACATTGTCCCAACTTTTTTGGAATTGGGTTTGTAACACTCCCAATAAATCTTTTCTGACTGTGTTTATAGTTTTATAGTGCTTTTTTGTGTAACAAAAAGTTTCAGATATTTTGATCCATTACTTATTACTGCAGAAGAAAAACAATGAATAAACAACAAATATTAATACTTGTTTAAAGGCTTTAGATTCTCATTACTGCTCTCACATGTACTCTCTCTTTTTCTCCTTTTCTCTCTCACCCAGTATCTATATATCAGTGGATCAAACCTCCATTAAAAGTCCTGAAAGCAATTGCAATTCATCCCAAAGGTGTTCAGTAGGGTTGAGGTCAGAGCTAAAAGGCAACTAAAAGATCTTCCACTTCAACTCATATAAAACAAATCTTCATGGAGCAGGCTTTGTGCACAGGGGCACTGTCATGTTGGAACAGCTTTAAGTCTCCCAATTTGAGGCAAAATGTTATGCTACCACATCCAGAGACATCCTATATAATTGCCTCCAAATTAAAGCTGACAGTTTGAGGAAGAACCACTTTGGCTGTGGAAACATGACCATTACAAGATGCACTTGTTTTAAGGTTTTTTTACTTTACCATAGATTATTTGGCAAAACATATTGACATATAGACTTTTCCATTTATTACATTCTGTCCATCCGCTTCAGTCTAAATGATACGCCAAAATGGCAGAGGTCTGATCTATCACACCCCACATGTGACATCAACAATACCATGAGGGAAGCAATATGATTACAAAACTACTACCTGAATGGCCATTGCAAGATAAAAAAAAACAGAAAAAGCTGATGCGACTCACCCAGAAACAGCAAATAAACAGGACTCATGGTGAGGAGAAAGAAAACAGATCCGGAGTGAACACACTGAGCTCTGATTAATCCCCGTTTTCAACCAAATGAGTAGAAAACAAAATCACTATTTGTGTCTTTATGCTTCTTAACCATTTTTCTATGACACATACATAAAAACACACACAAAAGCAAAGTAAAACCACACACTATTGTAGCACTCCCTAATTCTCTGTAAAGCTTAGTCTCAAACTTAGCTATGAAATGAGAAGTGGAGGGGTTCAGTGTGTAACCAGTGAGAGGGTTTTAGAGTCCTGCCCCTCTGGAGGTGGAAGAACCCTGTAAGGGAGTTGTGATGTAATAAAATTCAAAAGGCTGAAAATGCTTTGGTGATTAAATACGTAAAAAAAAGTCTCAAAACTCAGCATTTAATGGGTAAGAGCATGAGAGAGGTTTATTTGGCACAGAAAGTGGAAGTCACTGTCCTTTCAGAACATGAACAGATATTTTATAATCTGATGCGCAGTAGAAAAACTGTACAGTACATACCATTTTGTCTATTTGAGCATTCAAAATTTCTGCACATACTCATAACTGAGTTAAAAGACATCTAGAAACAGTCCAACACAGTTTAATTAAAAACAAAGTAGAATTTTCCCAATACAATTGATACAAGACTCCTCTTTAACATTTGCGTTACTAGAATGTTCACCGTTTTTTTTTATCTCTTTCTCAGTCTCTTTCTTAACAATGGATAGAATAATAAAAAGCGGTTTCCATTTTAGCAACTCAGCAAACTCAGGGCTTTATTTAAAAATAATTTAATAGCACCCACTTAAATGAATGAATTAATAAATTAAGGACACAAATAAATGTATATTTATATATGGGAATAGAGATCTATTAGTTAATTAAGCAGTACTCATTCATTAAACATTATTTGTAAACTTTTTATTTTTGGACATTTATAAGGCATGGAACTTGCTTCAGGAGAGCTTGTGGTTGGTTCTTGACAAATAGAACTTGACAAACATTTGTGTATTAATTTAAGAAATTTAATCTACAAATCTGATTAAACACCAAATGAGCAGTATATAATAATACTTCCTTATTATTTAATTAAAGACATTAAAGAAATGTGAGATTTTAATTTTAAGACGATTTTCTTGAAAATTGACTCGTTTATGGTGTTAATGCTGTAGCATTAATTTATATATTAGTGGGCAGTTTTGGTACAATTTTCACAAGAAAAGTATCAAACTGGTGAATTATAAACTCATTAAATGCATTAAATCATACAAAATTGTGTATAAAATCTCATAATGATATTATAAAGCTTGTGCAAAACTGTGACAAAAGTTTATTGCAGCAAGTGCTTTGTGTTTAAGTGTCTCACATAGATTCATGTTATCACTGTGTGGAGTTTCTTGTGTTGTGAGTCTTAGATTCACACACAGTGATCTCACAGAACTTATCAGAAACGAGAAAAAAAACAAATCCAAATATTCAAGAATGTTTTCATCCTGGATATAAGCATTCAGTATGACAGTGTCCTTGTACAAAGTGTTCCTAAGTATTTATTTGCTAGGTTTCTGCTAGTTACCATGTTTGTCTATTTATTTATCATAAAGATATAAACCATGACTAACTAACTAACTTACAATATATGTTTTATACATTTTTCTCTGTTTGTGCTGATTTAAACAGTAAAAGCTAACATTAGTTTGCTCGTCAACAATCTAGATAGACAGTCTACACATTTTTTAACCGTCTGCACAAGTAGTTATAACTTTTAATTCAGTATGTACAGAAGTTTGGTAGTGTTTGGATAAAAAATACACTAGAAACTGTCACTTCCTGCTTGAACATAAATGTGTCAAAGGAAGTAGCTATTTGCAGCTATTCGCTTTTTATTTCCAGTGTCACAACATGAAAGCTGAATGTTCTTTTATTTTTATATCTCTGATTGATTATCACTGAAACCAATGGCACATTATTGGCACAAATTGGAGGATGGATGTTTGGAAGGATGGATGGATGAGTGTTTGGATGTATGTATGTATGTATGTATGTATGTATGTATGTACAGTACAGACCAAAAGTTTGGACACACCGTCTCATTCAAAGAGTTTTCTTTATTTTCATGACTATGAAAATTGTAGATTCACACTGAAGGCATCAAAACTATGAATTAACACATGTGGAATTATATACATAACAAAAAAGTGTGAAACAACTGAAAAATGTCATATTCTAGGTTCTTCAAAGTAGCCACCTTTTGCTTTGATTACTGCTTTGCACACTCTTGGCATTCTCTTGATGAGCTTCAAAAGGTAGTCACCTGAAATGGTCTTCCAACAGTCTTGAAGGAGTTCCCCGAGAGATGCTTGTCACTTGTTGGCCCTTTTGCCTTCACTCTGTGGTCCAGCTCACCCCTAAACCATCTCGATTGGGTTCAGGACCGGTGACTGTGGAGGCCAGGTCATCTGGCGCAGCACCCCATCACTCTCCTTCTTGGTCAAATAGCCCTTGATGCCTTCAGTGTGACTCTACAATTTTTATAGTCATGAAAATAAAGAAAACTCTTTGAATGAGAAGGTGTGTCCAAACTTTTGGTCTGTACTGTATGGATGAATGGATGGATGGATGGATGGATGGATGGATGGATACCTAGCATATTATGTTCTACAAAAAGTGCAAGTATGAGGTTTTATGTAGAGACCAGCAAAATGGGGATGTGGTGTAGATAAATGTGGTCAAATATTTCAACATACAAAGTGACTAAACAGAAAGCATGTAGTGGATATAGAATAAAATGTGGAAGGAAGCAAAGAATGAGGTATGAGGCAATTAACATGGTAGTGCAAATGATAAGAGTGGAAACAGCATTCATAATGTACAGTACATGTTCTTGTGGGTTCTTTTGTAGCATGTAGAGTTGTAAATGCATGTAAATGTAAAATTCTGTGACCAAAATTGGGATGGGGTTATAATTCTTATGTGGGCTTCAACGTCTGAGTTTGGAGTTCAGCAGACTGACAGCTAATGAGAAGAAACTGTTCTTGAGTCTGCTAGTGTGACAATGAAGACTCCTTTAGTGTAGATCACCTTCAAACCTTAGTCATTCAACAAATTGACACATGTGATTTTGCTTCTGCTTCAGCTATTTTCTCAGAACTTCAATCTTCTTTAAGGGAACAAATTTAAACAGCACATTTACCACAGTCACTTCCTCCCTGAGCAGAAAGCTAAAAATAAATAGGAAGACGTAATCGAAATGATTAGGTGTCACCCCAGCAAGACGTTTAAAAATGTTAATGTTAGTCTGGAAAGAAAAACTCTTGGTGACTTTTCTCCCCCTCATGTTAAAAATGTTATAAATCTTCTCAGAAACATGCACCACATGGCCCAGATCTTGTGCACACCTCAACATCAGGTCTCAACAAATGTTTCACTAGATTTTGGGACTAGTTTTTTAAGATATATGTTTATTTAACAATGCTGGAACAGTTTTGGACCTATTAGGTTCAGAACAGGGAAGTTCAGGGATCTGTGCAGGACACTTAAGTGTCCTAATGGAGTTCGCTTTGTGAAGTTATGCTAAAAGAGGTTTGGACCTCTTTGTTCCAGTTAAAGGAAGGTCAGGGATCTATGCAGGACACATGAGTTGGTCCATGTCCTGTTGGAGTTCCCTTCTTAAACAAAAGTGTTGTCTTACTGGATCATGTATGGACCTCTTAGTTCCAGTAAAAGAAAATTCTATGGATCATGTAATTGTGAGCTTAAAATTTGTGAAGTAACCACATATGGGTGTGACGGTCAGGGGTGCAGATAGTTTTTCTTGTTATGGTCTATAAAGTGTGCAGATGTGAGTGCGGGCATATCCGTTACTTTTACTTTGAAATAGGATTAGACGTTGTCATGGTAACGTAACCACCAGCTGCTTCTTTAGCCATAAACCCCGCTAGCAAGTTAGCTATTTTATTTCTTTATTTAACATTTTTTTTAACAGTACATTTTGTTTGTTTATAAATAATTACCCAATATTTATGTGTTTGTTACTTGGTGCGACCGGCGTCGGAAAAACTCTGCTCCTGAAACGTCTGCAAAATATCCTTATTCGGCTAGCTAGCCGGTAAGCTAGCTGACTAGCCGTATTATTAGTGTAATTAAAATATATTGGGAGGGAAAAAAAGATATTGTTGAGTATTTCTGGTTAGGAATGACACATTCAGGGTTGGGTACATATATTATTGTAATTTTAATTTCCCTCACGAAGCTAGTTAATGTTCTGCAAGCTCCAAAAGTTGTTCTTTTCCTCAGCAATGAGCTACAGCTGGGTCAGAAGGGTGAACCTGCAGATGTAGGAGAACCTCCAGCTACCCTGCCCACGGTGGGTTAACTGCTTCTGACAGTGGATAAAGATGTTCTGCCTGCCTGATCTTCACCCTCATCACTTGATCATAACTATCACATCCACCAAAATGTACTAGTTTCTATTCAGCTGGCACACACCCATGTGAACATCTCATTCCAGACTTATTCCCTATTATGTGTTGTTAAATAACCTTCTACTGGGAAAGGGTGTTCACTAGACTTCAGATTCATTCCAAAGGTGCTGGAATAATCCCCAATCAATACAAAATTACACTTGGTGTAGTCTGTAGACACCTGGACATCACAAAGTCCCCTGCTTCTTTTCCAGACAAAGTTTGAATTGCATTTGCTGTCTTTAGAATTGCATTTGATTTCTCTTCACTGGAACTGAGAGATGCAAAGCTGTTCCAGCATGATAGTAGTGAGCTCAATGAAGACATGGTTTGTCTACAGTTGGAGTCGAAGGAACTTAAATGTGTCCTACAGTAAACCCCAGTGAACATCACTCAGACCTCCTCACCTTATCTTGTCACTGAACACAGTCGCCCGCTGAAATTCGTGTGTAAAGCTTTCCTAACAGAATGAGAGGAGGTTATTATAACAGCATAATAGGGACATCTGGAATGAGATGTTCCATTTGTGGCATTTATAAGACGCCCTTATCCACAGAGATGTACAAAAGAGCTTTGAGGTCTCTATCAATGAATACATAAACACTAGGTTGCAGACTTAGGATACTATTGGGATACTAATACCCATTTCCTCCCAAAAGGATACTATTGGGAGGAAATTATAGCACATTTTTCGAAATGCATAAAACAAACAGGGAAAATAAGTGCTAGTTTAAGTGTTTCAGGAAGAGGAAAGCCATTTAAAGATAGCCAGTGACACCATGTTTAGATAGAAGACATTGGAAGCAGGTTGTGAAATTTTTTGGATGTAAAAGGGTTAAATAACAACTAGAGGTACTTGTTTATGTATAAAAAAAAAATAAAATTATATATATATATATATATATATATATATATATATATATATATATATATATATATATATATATATAAATGTTATTGCACAGGTGGGCACCAACCTGACTGATTTGACCCTGAGGAAGAGAAGAGTGACCGTGAGAGAGCTAGGAGGCTGCATGGGTCCCATCTGGCCCAGCTACTTTAGGGACTGCACATCTGTGATTGTGAGTGGAAATGATGCAGGAGGTCAGACTGTATGGAAATATTTGACTTTACAGCAGGTTCAGCAATATCAGTGCATCATTTATTTCATATTCCACACCGTAAAAAAACTACTTTTACATGCTTTCTTTCTTGCTCATTTTTCAAACATTCTAGTATGCAGCTGAAAAAAATGACTGTGCTTTTGTCTTCAGTTTATGATAGACTCAGCTAACATCACACAGATTTCCTCCTCCTGCATCCAGCTGCTGGGTGTTCTCTCAGCTACACCACTCCGGTCCGCCTCTGTGCTCGTGCTGTTTAACAAGAGGTCGGAGTCTTAACGTTTTTTTTCTTTCTTCATTGTGCTTTTCATAAAAATAAACAGCAGCCGTGTTCTCAGTGACCAATTCTAAAGTCTATCAAGGCAACTTCAGTGAATTACTTATTGTTCAAATCATTATTGCATGTATGCATTGTATGTTGGTATTTAAGCTTAAATAAGATTTCAGTTGATTTCCAGGCTGAAAGAAGTAGGATCAAGGACTCCTTGATCCTACAGTGGTATGAGGTGTAGAAAGTGATTCAGGTGCTCTTTAGGATTACAGCTTGTTGTTGAAAATGCCTTTTCATTTTCTTTCTAGTGACCTTCCCTGTATCATGTCCCTAGAGGAAATAAAATCACTCTTCAGGATAGATGACATCATTGCCTCTGCTCCCCAGTCGATCACAGTTTTGGAGCTCAGTGCTCGCTCTGGAAAGGGCCTTCAGGAAGTGCTCAACTGGCTGGACTCGACTCAACCTGACTGACCTGAATGATATGAAGATCTGATCATGGAAGATATTGACACATAGAGCCTAACAGTACATAATAATGCAAACATCAGTGCTAGGATCACAACCTGGTCAGCTTCATCAAACTGGGCTAAAAATGCAACGGAGATGATAAAATCAGCTCAACTGTTACATAAGTTCACACTTTTGTGGTCGATGATTTGATATGAAAAGGCAAATTTCAGTCTCGCTATGGAAGCGGTAATGATACTTGTCAGTTTTTTAGAAATTTTCACATCTGCTCTTTAGCATGAAAAAAAAATTCTTGACATCCTTTGTAAATGCCCGGTCATGGCTGCGGTGGTATAAATGATGCTACGAGTTTGTGTATAATTTATAAAATGCAAAAAAGTGTAATTAGAATTCATCACAGGCGGGTGCAAACGGTTAAAGTACTTGTGCGAGTGGAGATAAAACACACTTCTGTGCATCCCAAAAGTGATGAGATTGAGGAAATGTCTCTGGGTCTTCTAATTCAAGCGAAGAGAACATTGTATGACACTTTATCCAAAGATGTCCTACAGAATTGTATGCCTCCAACTTTTGTCAGAGCACCAAATATGTCTGGAAAAGTTTGGTGTCCCAATACTTTTGTCGATATAGCGAGATGCATTTTCATTCCTATATTTGGTGAGAAATCTTTTCTATTTCCAGAAGTCTCTTATTCACACATTCTGTTAGTAAATCACTCCACAGTAAATTCATTCCCTTCATGAAGTGTGTTCACTTAGCAGCCAATTTAAAAGACAGGTTTAAAAAAACCTCAAAAAACAGACAGACAGACAAACATGTCTTGGTCTGGTGTTAAATATCTGGCACACTGATCAGACTTGCTTGACTGGGAGAGCTTCATTATCAGGATGGCTAGCTTCCATGCTATTCTGCTCATTGAGATCAGTCATCCAGAATGAATAATACAGAAGAAAAGTGGAACAGGAAGTCCCCAGGGTGTATGGAACACTACATGAAGGGTTACTAAAGCAGGCCTAGAGAGTTGTAAAGTCACTGGACATTATGGAGTAGGCTGAAGTTTTGTCTGAAAGTAGATCATGTTCCAATACATAAAAAAAAGAAAGAAAACAGGCTGCTTGCTTATATGCTGAAGACACATTGGTTCTGTAGTGCAGATGGATATAAGAGGATAAGTGGCAATAGCAAAGAGCCGTGAAAACAGTTAGCCTGTATAAAAACAGTAGTGTCATTAATTTGAGCTATAATTCCAGTTTAGATCTGAGTCTGCAGTTAAATCGTCACTCCGTTATAAGCATCGTTACTCAGGCCAGCAAGCGTACATTCAGGCCACATGTAGCTCACACCAGCCCTCAGAGGAAGGGGTTCTGACTCTGGTCTGGCTGTCCGTGTGTGGATGTGGATGATGTGGGGGGCAGCGGTTGAGACATGTTAGGTTGTCCCTCTGAAGGCTGGGTGAAGGAGCTGGGTAAGGACAAGGGCTGACTGCCCACAGGCATTGGCAGAGAGGTGCTGTTTTGCAGTGAGCTGGGATCAGGGGAAGCAGAGCCGGGACGCATCTGATTGAGGGTAAGCCGTGTAGGCTCGCTCTGGAATGGATTTGTGACAGAAGGTTCACTCAGACCTAAAGGGAGTAAGACAAAAAATAAATAAATAAAAATCATACAAGTCAAGATGTTCAGTTCACATTATGCTTGATTTACTATATAAAAAGTTGGAACTTTGATAAAAGCATTATAGATGCAAAAAGGATTGTTATGGTCTCTTCATATCTTCTGTACAATCCTAACTAGTCAGTGTTGAGAGATAAAATGATCATGTGAAGCACCTGTGTGAATTTGCATGCTGTGTAACATCCCACTCAGTCTTACCTGTTAAAAACGGGTTTAAGTTTTTGGGAGTGGGATTCGGTGGGATCAAGGAGTCAAGATTGACGAGCGAGGCCGCTGCCGGACCCAGAAAGGCTTCCGGTGCGCTACAGGTCGGAGGCACTGGCTCTGCTAAACACTCTCCCAGACGAGACAGGTCAAATAACTCTGGACTTCCCTCACCACGGCCATTAACGTTCACCTGGCCTCCATCCATGGCATCATCGAAAAAATCTCCATCTGAAAATATATTGTTTATTGCAATAAAAATCTGTACAAAATTAGTGTTAGTTTATTAAGGGCTAAAATTCTTACCTGTGGGACTCCCATGCCGTGGTAAAGAGCCTTTTATAGGGACAGCAGACCCTTTTTTGTCTGATGCTAGTGGAGAGAAAGGATCTATTCCTGTGGCTGCTAAAACAAATATCAATAAAAATCACTCATATATGATTATGCATGGTATTATTTATTTCAGTTTATAATGTTGACCAAATATATTGTTCCTACCAGGAGCAGCAGCTGAGAGCCATGTCTGATTTGAGGGAACAGGACTGGGGGTGGTCTGAGGAGCATCCCACGGGTCAGGAGGATGTGACCGATGGTCCCAAGGTTGAGAATGAATACTGGAAGGTCCTGGACAGAAGCTGCTTGCACCTCGGGCTGAGGAGCTTTGTTCTGTTTAAAAATATGGCAATGTCATACTGCAGTAGCACAAATTACCACTTTCCAAGTTTGTAGAATTTAAGGGTTATATTTATATTAAGTTTGTAATCTGGCGTACCAGTGTAGATTTATTTATTACTAGAGACTCAAAGCACTTTTGTACGTTGCTCTGGAAAAGGGCGTCTGCTAAATGCAGCCAATGTAAATGTAAATGCAGTAGTTTTATGGTTTCTAAAAGGTTTAATAATGGCAACTGCTGGAGGATCAGAAGTTCAGCCCAACACACCTTGTTCACTCTGTGATTTCAAAAAGAGATTAATGAAGGTATGGTCATTTCAGATTATGGTTTTCATAACGTTTCTCAAGATTATACAATTATTCTACAAAATAGTGCACCATTTGTAAAGAGGGGACAACAGTAGATATTTGTATTTACTGTACATATGTTTTTCTCCTGGTAAATTGATACTTATTTGAAATGATTAAATAAAGGGATTGGTTATCATCTGTCATATTGGTCATAGTGAAATGTTATGAACTGAAAGAAATCAATGCTGCTACAGTAAAAGCTCAAATGTGCATTTATAATTAATCACTACAGCTAAAAAGGTTAAGTTCAGTTGTACCCAAGTAAGTTTGTGAACAATTAAAGAAAATTAAACATCTAATTATAACCAATAAACCTTTTAAACTGTAGCTAATAACTAATAAGGATCAGAAAACAAATTCTGTGTGTGTAGATACGTGTTCCTTTCGAATGTATAGCAATATATTCATCGTTTGTAGCTCATGATCCAAAACTAGATTTAAATTAGATAGATTTTTCCCCTAACTGTTCTACCAGGAACAGAGCATGTAGTGTAGTAAGAACATAGCCAACAATACCCAGAGAATCCCAAGGGTCGACCATCAACTTTTCCACAGCCTGCGTTTGACCACCTGCTCCAGACGTTTCCCACGGATTGGCACTAGGTGGCGCTGTTTCTTTTATTAGAATATTCTATTACATTATAATGTGAGGATTTAAATAGACCAATAATTCCAACAAGAAACATGTCTGGATATGAGAGTAGAGGCAGAGCTTTCTACTTTATTGTACACTGATGAAAACTGATCTTTTCAGTTAAGGGCTACATGGCAAATTTCTATTTCTTTTGCTGCTGTATTAGTCAGAAAATTATAAATATGCCAGAGCACATTTGGAAAAGCAGCTCATGAATATTGTAATGTTGTATTTAGTCATTTAGCAGCATCTGGTGTATAACTATGGTAGTGCAAATATCTCAAAATATTCACCAAAAAAGCTGCAAGGACATTACTATTGAAGCCCGTTTCCATCACAAAAAAAGTCAGAATTGCAAAATATAAACATACCTCATACAACATATTTTCCATGTTCCTGCGCATAATGCAGCTGCAGAATTGTTTTTATTTATTAAATATTGAACTAGTACGACATTTCTTAGTTGACTTACTTCAATATACCTGTCTATGTAGAGAAGAAATAACTGTGTGGACTATACTATCTTTCCATTGTACAGTTGTTACTGTTTAAGTTTATTTCTTTTTTCTTTTACAGATGGGAAAACTATAACTCTAACTACTTTTTTTTTCACAAGTAAAAATACTTAACAGTTTGAATAACACCATCAGACTTTTGTATTTAAGATTTTATAAAGCTTAACAAACATCATACACTACTTGGATTTTTTTAGACACTTGGCTTGGCAGTGGACCCACAGGGCAGAGGATAAATCAACTCTTCCTGGCCAGGAGCCCCAGGAAGCTGTGCAAAGTCCACACCTGCTGCACATTTATAGATATATGCACCTATATATAAATATATGTAAAAAAATATAGATATATTAAAAAAATTTAAATTATCTGCATTTTCTTCTCAATTCCTGGTTCTTCACATTTTATGACAGGGACTTTATAAGCTACACATTAATGTTTCTAAATATTTTTATCTGTTGTTAAGAATAAGCATTTTAAAAATGAAGATTCTAAGAAATATAAATGTGTGAAAACATCAAAATACAAAGAATCAGAGGTAGAAATGTAAAAATGCTCGGGTTAAAGTGTTGGTATCCATTGCTTGACTCAGCATGCGTGCAGAAAACACTGGTTTTAAGGCAATCAACATCAAAAACGTGGAGAGATTCATCTGCAAGAAAAGAGAATGCAAGAAGAATTTACTTTTAAACAATATCAGTGAGCCAACAATAGTAAGAGAGCCAGTGGAGACAGTGGCAAAGAAAAACTCCATTAAGTGGTATGAGGTAGAAACCTTGAAAGGAACCAAAGGGAACCCACAATGTGTAATTTATACCACACTGCACTGTGTCTCTTATACCACACTGTGTCTCTTATACCACACTGTGTCCCTTATACAACATTGTGTCTATTATATCACACTGTATCCCTTAATCCCTGGTATAAGAGACAGTGAGTCTCTTATACCACACTGTGTCACTTCAACCACAGTGTGTCGCTTACACCACATTGTTTCCCTTACACTACAATGTCTCCTATTATACCACACTGTGTCTCCTATACTACAATGTGTTCCTTATACCACACTGTGTCCTATTATACCAAATTGTCTCCCCGTAAACCACAATGTGTCATATTATACCACACTGTGTCCCTGTTACCAGAATGTGTTCCTTATACCACAATGTGTCCCTTAAACCACAATGTATCCTATTATACCACATTGTGTCCCTTATAACACACTGTGTCCCTTAAACCACAATGTGTCCTATTATACCACAGTGTATCCTATTATACCACATTGTGTCCCTTATAACACACTGTGTCCCTTAAACCACAATGTGTCCTATCATACCACAATGTATCCTATTATACCACAGTGTGTCCCATTATACCACAATGTGTCCTATTATACCACAGTGTGTCCCATTATACCACAATGAGTTCTATGTGTCCATTATTCCCCCGTATGTTTCATTATACTAAGGTGTGTCCTGTTATACCACAATGCATCCTGTTAAACCACAGTGGTGTCCCATTATGCCACTGTGCGTCCCTATTCTGACCGACATCATTCATATTTTGCGATGGATGATGCATCAATGAGGCTGTCCCTGATCATCTGACTATTTATAAGCTCAAAATAAGCTTGTAGCTATTCACATTGTTACACTGATTAATGGTGCCTGGGGTACATTACAGAGGAAACCACAATAACACAGTTAATGTTCTGCTACTAAAGTGTAAAGTCAGATATGCAAAAGGTTGCATTTTCACTAACAGGAGTGAAGACAGTAGAGCACATGCAATCCTTTTACTCACATTATGAAACTGGCGCCACTCACTGGTAAAAGTTATTATGGTAACCAGTAGTAAGAACACATACTTTTGAGTTTGTGGTGCAGCAACTTGTGACTTTAAACAGTAACATTGCTGCATGTGTGAATGTAGCATCACTCGTGCATCTAAATACTGGACTTGTAATGTAATATTTATTTTATATTTTTACTTTTGCTATTTCCGTCTAGTACAGTCCCATGCTGTGTGTATGGTACAGATACATTTAATGTCATGCAGACATCCACAAAACAGCTACGTTCCTGGTGTGTCGCTTCTGATAAAGACTTCTCAAACAGAGCTAAATATATTTACACCTTTAAGAAATTTATGGCAGACGCCCTTATTTAGAGTGACTTGCATGTATCTCATTTATACAACTGAGCATTTGAGACCTTGCACAAGTAGGAGCTACTGTTACACATGTTGGTGCAAACTGTATTATTACCACACATTTTTATTTTATCTTTACACTCATCTTCATCTGTGTTATAGGTTAATCACGTTTTTTTTATTCCCCACATTTTCTTTTTACTTGCCACTGTGTTTGATTGTGTAAACTACACATGGGACTATTAAAGGAGCAAGGTGTTTATATCCTGGCTCTTGAACAGAGTTTGGCTTGCTGTTGATTTATATTGCACGCTAGGAAAACAAAACATATAAAGAGAACAGAAAAACACCTCACCGTTGCATGTAACATTTTGGCTCCCATTAAAACGCTCCTGTTTGTTGCTGGCCACAAAACCCTCAGCACACACGCAGAAATATGAACCAACTGTGTTATTGCACTCAGCATTAGGACCACAGATGGTTTTGTTCTCTGTACATTCATTGATGTCTGAGAGAAAATAACAAGAGAAGAGGTTCAGGTTTATCCTCAGTGCACCGTTAATCCAGGAAATAAAATCAGTATTATAATCATACTGACCTTTGCATTGTAACTCGTCTTCTGCAGTGAAGTAAAGTTTCCTTTTATTATTCTGGTATCCCGTCTCACACTGACAGTAGTAGCCACCGATAGTGTTGGTGCAAACTGCATTATTACCACACACGTCTATTTCCTCTTTACACTCGTCTTCGTCTGTGTCATAGGATAGAGATCACATATAAAGAAATTTCAGAATCATGTAAACTCTTTCATTTTTTCCTTTTATTTTCTCTAATATGCAGAATAGAAAGTATGTTTCAAACACATTTGTTTCTTCAGAGTTCACTTGGGTTTGATAATAAACCAGTTATTGGGATGAAAGCTCATAGGTGACCGAGCACAACTCTGTGTGTTCTAATTACAAGGTAACAAATAATATCAATGACATCAGTTTAAGTTTAAAGAAATTAAAAATGTTGAGGAAAATAATTTTACATGTATTTAATTATGATAGAAATAAAGGAGAGTGTTATAAAATCATTCTTGCAGGTTTGTTCATACCTACACATGTACCGTTTTCCAGCCTTATTTGTCCTTCACCACATGTTGTATTAGTGGTCGCGTTGCTCAGCACAGCTAACAGGAGACCTGCAGCAAATAATGTACCTTTATTTCAGTTTAACTGCGTATCTGTGTTGTTTGATATCCGTCATTGTGATTAAATATGGATTAATGAGATTTTCAAATCATCACTGTTTTTATTTACATTTTGCACATTGTCCCAACTTTTTTGGAATTGGGTTTGTAACACTACCAATGCATTTTTTCTGACTGTGTTTATAGTTTTATAGTGCTTTTTTGTGTAACAGAAAGATATTTTGATCCATTACTTATTAATGCAGAAGAAAAACAACGAATAAACAACAAATATTAATACTTGTTTAAAGGCTTTAGATTCTCATTACTGCTCTCACATGTACTCTCTCTTGTTCTCCTTTTCTCTCTCTCACCCAGTATCTATATATCAGTGGATCAAACCTCCATTAAAAGTCCTGAAAGCAATTGCAATTCATCCCAAAGGTGTTCAGTATAGTTGAGGTCAGAGCTAAAAGGCCACTAAAAGATCTTCCACTTCAACTCCTATAAAACAAATCTACATGCAGCAGGCTTTGTGCACAGGGGAACTGTCATGTTGGAACAGCTTTAAGTCTCCTAATTTGAGGCAAAATGTTATGCTACCACATCCAGAGACATCCTATATAATTGCCTCCAAATTAAAGCTGACAGTTTGAGGAAGAACCATATTTGGCTGGAAAATGAAGGTGTCCTAATACTTTTGCCTATATTGTGTCATTGAAACTTTCCACAGATCCCTATTTAACATTTATAGAAGTAGTCTCGTGTGTTTGTCATATGAGGCAGAGGAGTTTGCACTTTGTGGTAACATTACCATTACAAGATGCACTTGTTTTAAGGTTTTTTTACTTTACCATAGATTATTTGCCACCAACAGATTGGCATGAAGACTTTTCCATTTCTTACATTCTGTCCATTCGCTTCAGTCTAAATGATACGCCGAAATGGCAGAGGTCTGATCTATCACACCCCACATGTGACATCAACAATACCATGAGGAAAGCAATAGGATTACAAAACTACAACCTAAATGGCCATGGCAATATAAAAACCAGAAAAGGCTGATGCGACTCACCCAGAAACAGCAGATAAACAGGACTCATGGTGAGAAGAAAGAAAACCGATCCGTAGTGAACACACTGAGCTCTGATTAATCCCCGTTTTCAACCAAATGAGTAGAAAACACAATCACTATTTGTGTCTTTATGCTTCTAAACCATTTTTCTAAAACACACACATAAACACACACACACAAGCAAAATAAAACCACACACTATTGTAGCACTCCCTAATTCTCTGTAAAGCTTAGTCTCAAACTTAGCTCTGAAATGAGAAGTGGAGGGGTTCAGTGTGTAACCAGTGAGAGGGTTTTAGAGTCCTGCCCCTCTGGAGGTGGAAGAACCCTGTAAGGGAGTTGTGATGTAATACAATTCAAAAGGCTGAAAATGCTTTGGTAAAAAAATATGTTAAAAAGTCTCAAAACTCAGCATTTAATGGGTAAGAGCATTAGAGAGGTTTATTTGGCACTTCTGCAGAAAGTGGAAGTCACTGTCATTTCAGAACATGAACAGATATTTTATAATCTGATGCGCAGTAGAAAAACTGTACAGTACATACCATTTTGTCTATTTGAGGAAAGTTTCTGCACCTCCTCATAACTGAGTTAAAAGACATCTAGAAACAGTCCAACCCAGTTTAATTAAAAACAAAGTAGAAACAAAGTAGAATTTTCCCAATACAATTCATACAAGACTCCTCTATAACATTTGTGTTACTAGAATGTTTTTTTTTTTTTTTTATAATAATAAAAAAATTGAATAATTTTTTTGGAATAATAAAAAATCAACTATGTTGTTTTACATTGATAGGTATCAAACAAATACAATTTATTATATTACATTTTAAATACATTTTGTTTTTGATGCTTTATTTACCAAAAAAAATGTACATTTATGTTTTGTAAGCAGTTTCCATTTTAGGAACTCAGCAAACTCAGGCCTTTATTTAAAACAATTTTAATAGCACTCACTTGAATGAATGAATGAATAAATTAAGAAATCAAATAAATGGATATTTATATATAGGAATAGAGATCTTTTAGTTAATTAGGCAGTACTCATACATTAAACATTCTTTGTAAACATTTTATTTTTTGGCGTTTATAAGGCATGGAACTTGCTTCAGGAGAGCTTGTGGTTGGTTCTTGACATAAGAACTTGACAAACATTTGTGTATTGATTTGAAAAATTTAATGTACAAAACTGATTAAACACCAACTGAGCAGTGGGACTGTAACTTCCTTATTATTTAATTAAACAGATTAAAGAATTGTGAGATTTTTAATTTGGTCCTATTTTCTGGAAATTGACTCGTCTATGGTGTTAATGCTGTAGCATTAATTTATATATTAGTTTTGGTAAAAATTTTCAGCAGAAAAGTGTCAAACTAGTGAATTATAAACTCAGTAAATGCATTAAATCATACAAAATCGTGTATAGAATCTCATAATGACATTATAAAACTTTGCTGTGGTTGTGCAAAACTGTGACAAAAGTTTATTGCAGCAAGTACTTGGTGTTTAAGTGTCTCACATAGATTCATGTTATCACTGTGTGGAGTTTCTTGTTGTGTTGTGAGTCTTAGATTCACACACAGTGATCTCACAGAAGCATAACTTATCAGATAGGAGGAAAAAACCTAATCCAAATATTAAAGAATATGTTTTCATCCTGGATATAAGCATTCAGTATGACAAAGTGTCCTTGTACAAGGTTAATAAGTGTTCCTAAGTATTTATTTGCTAGGTTTCTGCTAGTTACCATGTTTGTCTATTCATTTAGTATAAAGATATAAACCAGGACTAACTAAATAACTTACAATATATGTTTTCATAATTTTTTCTCTGTTTGTGCTGATTTAAACAGTAAAAGCTAACATTAGTTTGCTGGTCAATAATCTAGATAGACAGTATACACATTTTTTAACCATCTGCACATGTAGTTATATCTTTTAAATCAGTATGTACAGAAGTTTGGTATTGTTTAAATAAAAAATACACTAGAAACTGTCACTTCCTGCATAAACTTAAATTTTTCAAAGGAAGTAGCTATTTGCAGCAATTTCCAGTGTCACGACATGAAGGCTGAATGTTCTTTTATTTTTATATCTCTGAGTGATTATCACTGGAACCAATGGCACATTATTTAAAGCTAGCACATTATTGGCACATTGATGGATGGATGGATACCTAGCATACTAGGTTCTACAAAAAGTGCAAGTATGAGGTTTTATGTAGAGACCAGCAAAATGGGGATGCAGTGTAGATAAATAATCAAATATTTCAACATACAAAGGGTGACTAAACAGAAAGCATGTAGTGGATATAGAATAAAATGTGGAAGGAAGCAAAGAATGAGGAATGAGGCAAGTAACATGTTAGTGCAAATGATAGGAGTGGAAACAGCATTAATAATGTACAGTACATGTTCTTGTGGGTTCTTTTGTAGCATGTACAGTTGTAAATGCATGTAAATGTAAAATTTAGTGACCAAAATCAGGATGAGGTTATAATTCTTATGTGGGCTTCATCGTCTGAGTTTGGAGTTCAGCAGACTGACAGCTAATGAGAAGAAACTGTTCTTGAGTCTGCTAGTGTGACAATGAAGACTCCAGTGTAGATCACATTCAAACCTTGTTTGCAACAAATTGACACACATGTGATTTTGCTTCTGCTTCAGCTCTTTTCTCCGAACTTCAATCTTCTTCAAGGAAACACATTTAAACAGCACATTTACCACATTCACTTCCTCCCTGAGCAGAAAGCTAAAAATAAATAAGAAGAAGTAATTGAAATGATTAGGTGTCACCCCAGCAAGAGGTTTAAAAATGTTCATGTTAGTCTGGAAAGAAAAACTCTTGGTGACTTTTCTCCCCCCTCATGTTAAAAATGTTATAAAACTTCTCAGAAACATGCACCACATGCCCCAGATCTTGTGCACACCTCAACATCAGGTCTCAACAAATGTTTCACTAGATTTTGGGACTAGTTTTTTAAGATAAATGTTTATTTAACAATGCTGGAACAGTTTTGGACCTATTAGGTTCAGAACAGGGAAGTTCAGGGATCTGTGCAGGACACTCAAGTGTCCTAATGGAGTTCGCTTGGTGAAGTCATGCTGGAAGAAGTTTGGACCTCTTTGTTCCAGTTAAAGGAAGGTCAGGGATCTATGCAGGACACTTGAGTTGGTCCATGTCCTGTTGGAGTTCCCTTCTTAAGCAAAAGTGTTGTCTTGCTGGATCATGTATGGACCTCTTAGTTCCAGTAAAAGAAAATTCTATGGATCATGTAATTGTGGGCTTAAAATTTGTGAAGTAACCACATATGGGTGTGACGGTCAGGGGTGCAGATAGTTTTTCTTGTTATGGTCTATAAAGTGTGCAGATGTGAGTGCGGGCATATCCGTTACTTTTACTTTGAAATAGGATTGGACGTTGTCATGGTAACGTAACCACCAGCTGCTTCTTTAGCCATAAACCCCGCTAGCAAGTTAGCTATTTTATTTCTTTATTAAATTTTTTTTAAACCGTACATTTTGTGTGTTTTGGTTTGTTTATAAATAATTATCCAATAATTATGTGTTTGTTACTTGGTGCGACCGGCGTCGGAAAAACTCTGCTCCTGAAACGCCTGCAAAATATCCTTACTCGGCTAGCTAGCCGGTAAGCTAGCTGACTAGCCGTATTATTAGTGTAATTAAAATATATTGGGAGGGAAAAAAAGATATTGTTGAGTATTTCTGGTAAAGAATGACACATTCAGGGTTGGGTACATATATTATTGCCATTTTAATTCCCCTCACGAAGCTAGTTAATGTTAAGCAAGCTCCAAAAGTTGTTCTTTTCCTCAGCAATGAGCTACAGCTGGGTCAGAAGGGTGAACCTGCAGATGTAGGAGAACCTCCAGCTACCCTGCCCACGGTGGGTTAACTGCTTCTGACAGTGGAAAAAGATGTTCTGCCTGCCTGAGCTTCACCCTCATCACTTGATCATAACTATCACATCCACCAAAATGTACTAGTTTCTATTCAGCTGGCACACACCCATGTAAACATCTCATTCCAGACTTATTCCCTATTATGTGTTGTTAAATAACCTTCTTCTGGGAAAGGGTGTTCACTAGACTTCAGATAAATTCCCAAGGCGCTGGAATGAATCCCCAATCAATACAAAATGACCTACACTGGGTGTAGTCTGTGGACACCTGGACATTACACAGTCCTCTGCTTCTTCTCCAGACAAAGTTTGAATTAAATTTGCTGTCTTTAGAATTGCATTGGATTTCTCTTCACTGGAACTGAAAGACGCAAAGCTGTTCCAGCATGATAGTAGTGAGCTCCATGAAGACATGGTTTGTCTACAGTTGGAGTCGAAGGAACTCAAATTTGTCCTACACTGAACCCCAGTGAACATCACTCAGTCCTCCTCACCTTATCTTGTCACTGAACACAGTCGCCCACTGAAATCCGTGTGTAAAGCTTTCCTAACAGAACGAGAGGAGGTTATTATAACCGCATAATAGGGACATCTGGAATGAGATGTTCCATTTGTGGCATTTATAAGACGCCCTATATATATATATATATATATATATATATATATATATATATATATATATATATATATATATATATATATATATATATGAATAAAAACCATTGATTAAAAAAAATAAATAACACCCAAGTGATGGTGCTGGCTGGAGAACCAGACCAGCCAGTGCGTTGTTCAGACACTGATTCTGATGCACTGTATAGATGAGCTGGTTTATTTTATTGCACAGGTGGGCACCAACCTGACTGATTTGACCCTGAGGAAGAAAAGAGTGACTGTGAGAGAGCTAGGAGGCTGCATGGGTCCCATCTGGCCCAGCTACTTTAGGGACTGCACATCTGTGATTGTGAGTGGAAATGATGCAGGAGGTCAGACTGTATGGAAATATTTGACTTTACAGCAGGTTCAGCAATATCAGTGCATCATTTATTTCATATTCCACACCGTAAAAAAACTACTTTTACATGCTTTCTTTCTTGCTCATTTTTCATACATTCTAGTATGCAGCTGAAAAAAAATGACTGTGCTTTTGTCTTCAGTTTATGATAGACTCAGCCAACATCACACAGATTTCCTCCTCCTGCATCCAGCTGCTGGGTGTTCTCTCAGCTACACCACTCCGGTCCGCCTCTGTGCTCGTGCTGTTTAACAAGAGGTCGGAGTCTTAACGTTTTTTTTTTTTTGCATTGTGCTTTTCATAAAAATAAACAGCAGCCGTGTTCTCAGTGACCAATTCTAAAGTCTATCAAGGCAACTTCAGTGAATTACTTATTGTTCAAAACATTATTGCATGTATGCATTGTATGTTGGTATTTAAGCTTAAATAAGATTTCAGTTCATTTCCAGGCTGAAAGAAGTAGGATCAAGGACTCGCAGTGGTATGAGGTGTAGAAAGTGATTCAGGTGCTCTTCAGGATTACAGCTTGTTGTTGAAAATGCCTTTTCATTTTCTTTCTAGTGACCTTCCCTGTACCATGTCCCTAAAGGAAATGAAATCACTCTTCAGAATAGATGACATCATTGCCTCTGCTCCCCAGTCGATCACAGTTTTGGAGCTCAGTGCTCGCTCTGGAAAGGGCCTTCAGGAAGTGCTACACTGGCTGGACTCGACTCAACCTGACTGACCTGAATGATATGAATATCTGATCATGGAAGATATTGACACATAGAGCCTAACAGTACGTAATAATGCAAACATCAGTGCTAGGATCACAACCTGGTCAGCTTCATCAAACTGGGCTAAAAATGCAAGGGAGATGATAAAATCAGCTCAACTGTTACATGAGTTCACACTTTTGTGGTCGATGATTTGATATGAAAAGGCGAATTTCAGTCTCGCTATGGAAGCGGTAATGATACTTGTCAGTTTTCTAGAAATTCTCACATCTGCTCTTTAGCATGAAAAAAAAAATACTTGACATCCTTAGTAAATGCCCGGTCATGGCTGCGGTGGTATAAATGATGCTACGAGTTTGTGTATATTTTAGAAAATGCAAATAAGTGTAATTAGAATTCATCAGACGGGTGTAAACGGTTAAAGTACTTGGGTAAGTGGAGATAAAACACACTTCTGTGCATCCCAAAAGTGATGAGATTGAGGAAATGTCTCTTAGTCTTCTAATTCAAGCGAAGAGAAAATTGTATGCCACTTTATCCAAAGACGTCCAACAGAATTGTATGCCTCCAACTTTTGTCAGAGCACCAGATATGTCTGGAAAAGTTTGGTGTCCCAATACTTTTGTCGATATAGTGTATTTGAAGTAATAAACAAATACAGGTGCAGATTATTCTGTTATCTGACCAGATTCTGGTTTTGCATAATATTGGTGTTCTGGTCAAATAAAAAAAAATTAAAAGAAGAGTATTTTCTGACTAATGTAAGTAATGAAACTATGAAACACAACCATGAAGCAAAATAATCATAAGCGAGATGCATTTTCATTCCTATATTTGGTGAGAAATCTTTTCTATTTCCAGAAGTCTCTTATTCACACATTCTGTTAGTAAATCACTCCACAGTAAATTCATTCCCTTCATGAAGTGTGTTCACTTAGCAGCCAATTTAAAAGACAGGTTTAAAAAAACCTCAAAAAACAGACAGACAGACAAACATGTCTTGGTCTGGTGTTAAATATCTGGCACACTGATCAGACTTGCTTGACTGGGAGAGCTTCATTATCAGGATGGCTAGCTTCCATGCTATTCTGCTCATTGAGATCAGTCATCCAGAATGAATAATACAGAAGAAAAGTGGAACAGGAAGTCCCCAGGGTGTATGGAACACTACAGGAAGGGTTACTAAAGCAGGCCTAGAGAGTTGTAAAGTCACTGGACATTATGGAGTAGGCTGAAGTTTTGTCTGAAAGTAGATCATGTTCCAATACATAAAAAAAAAAAAAAAAAAAAAGAAAACAGGCTGCTTGCTTATATGCTGAAGACACATTGGTTCTGTAGTGCAGATGGATATAAGAGGATAAGTGGCAATAGCAAAGAGCCGTGAAAACAGTTAGCCTGTATAAAAACAGTAGTGTCATTAATTTGAGCTATAATTCCAGTTTAGATCTGAGTCTGCAGTTAAATCGTCACTCCGTTATAAGCATCGTTACTCAGGCCAGCAAGCGTACATTCAGGCCACATGTAGCTCACACCAGCCCTCAGAGGAAGGGGTTCTGACTCTGGTCTGGCTGTCCGTGTGTGAATGTGGATGATGTGGGGGGCAGCGGTTGAGACATGTTAGGTTGTCCCTCTGAAGGCTGGGTGAAGGAGCTGGGTAAGGACAAGGGCTGACTGCCCACAGGCATTGGCAGAGAGGTGCTGTTTTGCAGTGAGCTGGGATCAGGGGAAGCAGAGCCGGGACGCATCTGATTGAGGGTAAGCCGTGTAGGCTCGCTCTGGAATGGATTTGTGACAGAAGGTTCACTCAGACCTAAAGGGAGTAAGACAAAAAATAAATAAATAAAAATCATACAAGTCAAGATGTTCAGTTCACATTATGCTTGATGTACTATATAAAAAGTTGGAACTTTGACAAAAGCATTATAGATGCAAAAAGGATTGTTATGGTCTCTTCATATCTTCTGTACAATCCTAACTAGTCAGTGTTGAGAGATAAAAATGATCATGTGAAGCACCTGTGTGAATTTGCATGCTGTGTAACATCCCACTCAGTCTTACCTGTTAAAAACGGGTTTAAGTTTTTGGGAGTGGGATTCGGTGGGATCAAGGAGTCAAGATTGACGAGCGAGGCCGCTGCCGGACCCAGAAAGGCTTCCGGTGCGCTACAGGTCGGAGGCACTGGCTCTGCTAAACACTCTCCCAGACGAGACAGGTCAAATAACTCTGGACTTCCCTCACCACGGCCATTAACGTTCACCTGGCCTCCATCCATGGCATCATCGAAAAAATCTCCATCTGAAAATATATTGTTTATTGCAAAAAAAATCTGTACAAAATTAGTGTTAGTTTATTAAGGGCTAAAATTCTTACCTGTGGGACTCCCATGCCGTGGTAAAGAGCCTTTTATAGGGACAGCAGACCCTTTTTTGTCTGATGCTAGTGGAGAGAAAGGATCTATTCCTGTGGCTGCTAAAACAAATATAAAAAAAAATCACTCATATATGATTATGCATGGTATTATTTATTTCAGTTTATAATGTTGACCAAATATATTGTTCCTACCAGGAGCAGCAGCTGAGAGCCATGTCTGATTTGAGGGAACAGGACTGGGGGTGGTCTGAGGAGCATCCCACGGGTCAGGAGGACGTGACCGATGGTCCCAAGGTTGAGAATGAATACTGGGAGGTCCTGGACAGAAGCTGCTTGCACCTCGGGCTGAGGAGCTTTGTTCTGTTTGAAAATATGGCAAATGTCATACTGCAGTAGTTTTATGGTTTCTAAAAGGTTTAATCAACTGTCAACTGCTGGAGGTTCAGAAGTTCAACCCAACACACCTTGTTCACTCTGTGATTTCAAAAAGAGATTAATGAAGGTATGGCCGTTTAGATTATGTTTGTCATACCATTTCTCAAGATTATTTAATTATTCTACAAAATAATGCACCATTTGTAAACAGTGGATATTTGTATTTGATGTACATATGTTTTTCTCCTGGTAGATTGATGTTTTTTGGAATGATTAAATAAAGGGATTGGTTAAAATGGATTCATGTGTCATATTAGTCATAGTGAAATGTTATGAACTGAAAGAAATCAATGCTGCTCAAAAAGCTCAAATGTGCATTTATAATTAAATCACTACAGTTAAAAAGGCTTATTTCAGTAGTACCTAAGTTTGTGAACAATTGAAGAAAATTAAACATCTAATTATAACCAATAAACCTTTTAAACTGTAGCTAATAACTAATAAGGATCAGAAAACAAATTCTGTGTGTGTAGATACATGTGCTCCATTCAAATGTATTGCAATATATTCATCGTTTGTAGCTCATGATCCAGGACTATATTTAAATGAGATGTTTTTCCCCCAACTGTTCTATCAGAAAGAAAGCATGTAGTGTATTAAAAACATAGCCAACAATACCCAGAGAATCCCAAGGGTCGACAATCAATGATCCCACAGCCTGCGTTTGACCACCAGCTCCAGACGCTTCCCATGGATTGGCACTAGGTGGCGCTTCAGAGGCAGGAGCAAAAATTTCCAGGAGATCCAACATGGCAGACTGCCAGGGAAGAGAAAGTAGCACTTTTAGACAAGAGATTATTTTTATAGGCCATTCCTCACTGCTTAGCCTTTACTTGTGGCTGTAGGAAAAAGGGCCATTCGGAAACTGCAGTGCCAGGTATGTTTCAGAGAAGGTTACATATTCAAAAACTGTTATTTATAGCGTACTTTTTCTTTAAGTACTGTATATGTGTCTGGTGCTGTTTAAGGAGTGAGGAGAAATGGTCAATAATAAAGATAAATGGCTTAATGTTCTTGGTTCATACCCCTCCTGCTTTGGCTTCCATTTCTCGTTTACTCTCTTCAAGAGCTTTCTGGAGCAACGACTCATCTCCCTGGCGACTTCGCTCCTCCTGGCAACCCAAAGAAGACACAAAAGTCATGTAAAGCACAGTCATTATTCGGAATTTCCTTCACACAGCTTGCTTGCTAATTATGATACAATAATGGAAATATGCCAAAGAAACCAAATGGGTTAAAAGTGCATATTCTTTACAGATTTACACAGAAGATGCACCAAAAGTCCTAAATTAGCAATAGGAAAATGTTTGTGGAGAAGATTAGCCATGACTAGAGAGGGGAAATAAGTTCAAACCTCCAATTCATACCAGTTATGTCTTGACTATATGGGAAAAGTTTTGGGGACACCTGAGATTAAGATTGGTACGTGTTTTTCAGTATCCCATTTCACATTTAGTCCCCATTTGCTTTTATAACCTCCACTCTTCTGGAAAGTTTTTTCACTAGATTTTGGCATGTACTTCTGGAGATTTGTGTGAGATTTATGTAGACACAAGAGTATTAGTAAAGTCAGGTACTGCTGTAGCTGAAGTCAGTGTTCCAATTCATCCCAAAGGTGTTCAATAGGATTGAGGTCAGGGCTTTTTCTATAGCAGGAGATCTTCCACTCCATCGAATGTAAAGCATATCTTCATGGAGCTAGCTTTGTGCACAGGGGCATTCCACTGCTTACAAAAACATCTTACGTTGTGATAACCGTTTGGGGAAGAACCATATATTGCTGGAAAAGTCAGGTGGCCCAAAACCTTTGTTCATATAGTGTAGGTACGAATAAGAAAAGTTTGCATTCCAAGAATAAAACTATTCCACCACCACAGATTAACAGCAGTTTGAAGATTTGGGACACCAAGTAGTAATTGTGTCGTATTATGTTTTAATCTTGATCCATTTATCTTGCCAGATTGTCCTCAGTTACTGAAGGATATAACGATATCTCTGCTGAACTCATTTGTTCCATAATCCTCAGTCAATTTTAATTCGGATTCAAGTCAGGAAAGTATGTTCGGGATCCTCCTTTTTTTTACATCTTCAACTTCTTGGCCAAGAAATGTACCGCTCGTCTGATAAACTCTGGAACGTCACACCACTCACGTTTTCTCCGACGACTTTTAATGCCACAGAACCGAACCGAAGCTCCATATCATGATGCCACCTCCTACATCCATACTTTAAGGTTGTCATCATTTTTCTGCCAACATGGAGTCAAACTCTTTCCAGAGTTTTTTACTTTATTCCACTTATTTCCCCTGACTGTCCACACAGAGCTCATACCTGCTGGTGTTCCTCCTTACTGAGGCTCAGAGCAATCTGAAGCTGCGTCTCTTCATCCATGTCCAAGGGGACAGCGGGAAGAGGCTTCTTTAACAAAAGATACGGAGAAGACCATTAGTTTATGGCATGATTCTTTGGCAACTCTTTCATGCATGCTGAAGAATGTATCCAGGCAAAGAGCTGGTCATTGCCACACCATGTGACAGAGGTCAGGCCCTTTATCAACACAGGTCAGAGCAATCGACAGATAAAGCCATCCTTTTCCATTAGTCTGGGAGCGAGGGATGTGAAAAGAGCTGGTTAGTGAAGCAAAGACATGCATGCTCCTCTAAGGTTCATGGAAAAGCCAACACATTCAGCAGTAACCACACAGACACAGATGCAGTAAGGTGATGGAGCTGATCAAGCAGGGGAAGGGGAGGTTAGGAAGCGGTCGGTCCTTTCGGCGATATACCTTTTTGGCCTCCTCCTTGCTGAGGCTCATTGCAATCTGGAGTTGTGTCTGTTCATCGATATCCACAGGAGGAGGAGGTGGCTAGAGAAAACGGGTAAGTGGTCAAACTTGACCGATTTCTCTTTATTGACAACTTCATTTGTAAAGAAACGCTTTACTAATAAGTTATTATGTATTATAAGGAGTAATGCAGAAGATATTGGTAAAAAAAGAAAAATTACCTACATTCAATAATGTCAATGTTTTAAATGCATTTTATTTGTGAACAAAATAAAATAAATGTGTTTTTAACGATAATTAAAAACTTGCTTTTGGAAAATACAGATTTTGTATTTTTAAATAGCTCAAATAAATAAATAAATAAATAAATAAATAAATAAATAAATAAATATATATATATATATATATATATATATATATATATATATATATATATATATATATATATAAAATAAAATAAAATAAATAAATATATATATATATATATATATATATATATATATATATATATATATATATATATATTTATTTTTACATATTTTAAACATTTTAACATCATCTGCAACCATTCAATTTGTAATCTGTTATTGTTTTTAATTGAAATTGAAAATGATTCATTTCATATTCATTATATCATGATAGAATATATCATGGTATTAATATATTGTCATATTATCCAACCCAATCTCTAAATTATTAAAAACAGACGACTGTTTTTTTGTTTGTTTTTTGTTTAGTTCCTGCTCTGCACCTTCACATTCTGAATCTTTACCAGCTCCCACCAGCTTGACAGAAATGGGGAACTTTTATATATATGTTCATTATGATGTATCCAAAATAGTCATGGAGAAGTAAGGTGAGTGTTACAAATATAAATATTTCTTTTTTTTTGCACTTAAATGTAAACTTTAAAGATGACATTTTGTCTTTTAAGAGTTGCCATTTCCACCAGCACCCATAAAGCCACACTTACACACACCCAGATCATTTACTCTGTCAATATGCTCTCATAGGGGCTGATACATGAGCACAGAATCAATGCTTCAGTCCATTCATGCATTTTTACTAAAGCACATATCCAGATCCAGATGCTACAGCGCATGTTGGCAAACGCAACGTCAGGCCGTTTAGATTTGTGAACTAAGCTTGTGTGGAAGCTCAACATTGGCTTGTATTGTGTAGTGTGTAAATACTATTTGTGTAAATACTAAAAAAAAACACAATGAGAAATAATGAGTGCACTGATTTTGAATCTTAGCCAATGCAGATACTTCAGTGCATCCTACTTATATCTACTTTGTGTAAGTGTAAATAATGGGGGAAAATCCTTAAATGTAAAATAGTTAAAAATTACAGTGTTTCTATTGATAATAAATAATAGCAGATGTTTAATAACAAACTATACCCATTCGTGTTTAGGTAATTCTCTGATATTCTGATATATTAATATTTTGTAATGCATTTATGGATTTAGGGACTTTTATAGCCTATATAGTTATACACTTTATGGACAAAAGTATTAGGACACCTGACTTTTCCAGCCAATATGTGGTTCTTCTTTAAAGTTTTACCACAGAGTTGAGGAACACAATTGCATCGGAAGCCTTGGGATGCAGTAGCATTACATTTTCCCTGCACTTGAGTCAAACCTGTTCCAGCATGACAGTGCCCTGTGCACAAAGCCAGCTCCATGATATGTTTAACGTTGGTTAGCATGTTAGATCTTGATCACCCTTCAATAAGGCTATGACCTTAACCCTAATGAACACCTTTAGGATGAATTATTCACTCTGACTACAGGCCTTCTCACCTCACCTACATCGTAACTAACACCTTAGTGGCTAAATGAACTCACCCAAATCTCCACAAGCACACTCCAAAATCTTAAAAGTGGAGAGTGGAGGTCATTATAACAGTAAATAGGGACCAAATGTGGAATGAGACATTGAAGAAGAAAAGCACGTGGCAACCTTATGGTCAGGCGTCCACAAACTTTTGTCTATATAGTGTATATTAGTTGGGCAAATTGAATGTAAAAATCACATTAGATTTACAAAAGTTTCCTAAATGCATACTCATATGTATATGTTGTTATATCACAAATTACCATAAGCGTTCTCACACGGCAGATTTCTCACAGAGAGCTGGAAACGACCAAATGGTGACGAAATTGTGAAATAGCACCTACTAAGCACCATACTAACACTTCCTCCAGCTTCATCGTCACCACTTATACGAATTGAAATCAATCAGGATTCAAAATATTTTCCTAATATATAAATTGACAAACTCCAGAGCAAAACTCCATGTTATATATGATTGTCAATAGCTATCGTTTAGCAGAATAAAAACAAAAAAGCTTAAAACGAAGAACCTGACAATGCATGGCCTTAGTTATGTTGTCTGTAAGGGGATAAAAACAATGATGTAATGAGTAACAGTCTCTATTGGCAGCAGCTGTCCAACATCTGTCTCATCAGGAGCCAGATTCTGCTGTAGACTTTATAGTGGAGAACAAAAAAGTATGACCTTAACCTGAAAAATGTTCTGCAGGAGTGCACCTTATTAAAAATTAAACATACTTCCATTCTATAACCTGAAGTTGCATGCAAGCAAACCGTGTCAGATTCCAACGTTCGGGAATTTACACGCATACCATGCACACTGTGACTCTGAACAGCCTGAAGTGTCGCAGTGTTGCCCTGCGAGTTATATTCTTTTATAACTCGTTATAGCAAATACAACGCATTTTGTATTTGGGATGTTCGAGGATGTGATCATCTTACATCCTTATTTTCTCTCTTTCACGGGCAAATGCATGTGCATGAGCCAGCAAGAGAGAAAGTACGAGCTCTGTAAGTGATCCTCACCTTCTCGCTCTCCTCTCGGCTCATAGCCAACGCCAGCTGCAGCTGTAGCTCTTCTTCGCCAGTGGTCTGCGGCCGCGCCTTCTCCAGCTCCGGGGCCAGATGAGTAGGAGAAGTGGACACTAAGGAAAGACAGAGATAGATAGGAAAAAAACTGTGATGAAAACATGTCTTTATTTATCTTAGAAAAAGTCATGGTATTGTGAGACAGTATGGCAGTGACAGCCTCTGCATATTAAGTTTTTAGCGAGCACCCAAATGAGTGCGGCTCCATGCCCGGGTGCCTCTCTCATGCTGCGAGGAACAATGGGGTGCCTGTGTAGGGCAGTTTGAGGTGCAGAATTGGTGCGTGTGTGTGTGTGTGTGTGTGTGTGTGTGTGTGTGTGTGTGTGTGTGTTATACTCACACACACACACACACACACACACACACACACACACACTTTGGATGAAACTAGACCAAAGGCCTTAAAGCCAACAGCCAGAGCCTGGTCTCGACTGAATTGTACCATATTAGGGGGAAAAAAATGGGGAGTTTTAATCCACTTAAATTAAGAAAATATATATAGTAAATTGAAGGCTTTTTGTTCCCTCACATAGCAACCGGTTATTATTTATACATTTAATGGCATTTCCACATATTTTAGCTTGAAATTGTCTTTTTTTTCTAGAAGGTAACTAAATTTGTGATAAGCTGATACAAATAATATCCAGATATAGGTTTAATAAATTCGTATTTGGTTTATTGTAATCTTCCAAAATAAAATACTAAAGATATTTTTACTTTAGCTTTTTTTGAAGTGTATATATAATACATAATTGAAATTTTCCTTTAAATTGGTAACTTGTTCTGTTTGTATTATTTAGATCTGTTTATATCTATTCTATTCAAGGTAAAGCCAAAAACCAAAAGGTTTCACTTCTGTCAGCTAAGAACAGGAATCTGAGGCTTTAGTGGCAGCAGAATCGCCCAACCAGACCAGCTGAAGATCAGAAAAAGACCAGGTGTTATTTCTTCAATCTTCAACCATCCATCTAAAAGGTAAACCAGTGGCCACTGTAGCCGCAGCTTCAGCTGACAGGAGTGAAACCCAAACTGGTTTTCTGCTGTTGTAGCCAATCTTTCTTAAGGTTCAGTACTTTTCTGCTCACCATGGTTGTAAAAAGTGATATTATGACATTCCTTAAAGTCAGCTCAAACTAGCTTCCTATGCCCACTTTTTTATTATCTACATTTGCAGAACTGCTGCTCAATGCATGTTTTTAGTTTTTCGTAGCAGTCCTTGCTAAATGCTAAGACAATCTCCAGAAAATCATCAGATTATTAAAAACTCTGTCCAGCCCACCTGGCACAGATGCTGTCAAAGTCACTGAGATCACATTTCTTTATTCTGACGTTTAATATAAACATTAACTGAAGTCTCCGGACAATTTTCAGCACTGCGTTGCTGAGATACGATTGGCTGTTTGAATGAAAGCAGGAATGTTTAGGTGTACTACTGTTCCCTTTTATCATCAGTCACATCTACAGAGAGTCTCTGATGTTGGACGGTGGGAATTTGCTAGAGCACAACAATACTGAAATTCCATAAGGCAAGAAGTGCTGAGAAACAGAGGAACAGGAAATCAGAATTGTGTTTATCTGTCTGCATGCTTTGGGACTGGGGGAGAATGAGGAAGAGTTATTTTGGGTGAAAGCAAAGACAAGCGACTCAGAGGACGTAAATCATCTGCACGATTTTATACATTTCACTGCATTCCTGCCACATGACTGGGATATTTGCTTGAATGAGGTGGACCTGGTTTCCTAATAAAGTGGTATATATTTAATATATTTTCCGAATAAGCTAGAATTTCCATGCTCTTTCCTGGGAAAGAAGCAAAATTCTGGATGCTATCAACAGAAAAGGTTACTAATTGAACGGAAAATGTGCCACTCCTGTCAAACGTTAGCCCATGATTTCTGTGCCGGAGGAGTGGAAAAAGTCTCAAGAGCTGTTTCTGTGCTGTCATTGAAAATCCTTGGTGAACATTTCAGTTATTCCGAACCTTCGACGCACCACATTTTTTTCGGACAGGCCACAAAACAGGTGATGAATCTGGAAAATCCAGTGGAGTAGATTGTGAAACGAGCTGCTCCTTTGCAAACGAGGTCATCTGGTTTGAAGCTTGTGTTCCATAAAGTATGCGGAGAATGAAATCGAGCAGAAAAACCCGATGGCTCAGAACAGCGTACTGCCCCACACACACTTAACACAAACACACAAAGTGGCTTCCTGCCCCACTGGCCTTTGCTGGACGGTGGGAAAAAAATGGAACAGGCATGCCACTAAATATCAGATAAGCTTCTGATGGACACGCAAGCATTGCCCAACAGGGACACAAGTGCATTCATGTACTGCACAGTTCAAAACATTCTCACGCTAGAATTTTCTATCTACTGGCGCAAAAAGGACAAGAGTCGGCTAAAGAAAAAATAAATAAATCGCTCATCAAAAAAAAGTATAAAAAGACTAAAATGAGATGTTGGGCTCATGAACGACGTCATTAAAACCATACACAAGAACAGGCCTCCTGTAAAATATGATGGATTGTTTACGCTTTGGGGTGTTTTTTTTTTTTTTAATCAAGGAGGTTAAAACTGTAATAATATCCACATAGGCATCCAATCGAAATCAACCCAGAAATGATTCTAAGGTGCAAAATCAATGTAAAGCCATTTAAATTTAAGATCTACAAATCTACAAAGATGTATAGGAGCTTCACATGTTCTGCATGGGACAGTGAATTTATAGATCTCTCCAAACTTGTCAGACATCAAAGGAATTGATACAATGCTGTTATTTCCACTAAATATTCCACTGAAGTTCTGATCTCCTGTTTGCCGTGCTTTATAAAAATATCACAATTATTTTTAAATAAATCTGGAGTTAACTCATCCGAAGCTTGCTTTTTCTTCATTATAGTCTGACGCTGACCTGAGCCAACTTTTATCTACATACAGTGTCTGTGTGATCTCCTGCATTGTTAAATGTGGCATTCCCTTATAGTTCCTCTGAATAAAAATAAAATTGGGACACCGCTTGACTTTTCCAGAAAATCAAGTAGATCACAATGAATTGTTGGTGCAGCCTCACAAAACATTCTGGACATAATGGTCAAAATATTTTTAAAAAACCATGCATAGCAATGTAGTCACCACTCTGGAATGAGGTTCTCCAGACCTTATCTGAAGGACATTGTGTGTGAAATCTGGCAGAGAACGGACATGTTGGGAGGAAAAAACTGGACATGGAAGAGGTTTGATGCAGTTGATGATGATGTATTTTTAAGCTGGTTCACACTATGTGTGGCTCAGGATGAAGCTTTAATGAGTTGGAAAAGAATTTAAATATTTCAGTTCCTATGAACCTACTTTTGGACGTGGAGGTTATAGGAAAATAATACACTTCACCACACATTTTTTCCTTTAACAACAGTGAGTGAGTCAATAAGAATTAAGTGTGTTTATGCTACCAGTGTGTGTGTGTGTTATGTCTTGAGTTTGATTTGACCTATGAGTTAGTGATCACACCTTGGTGTGTGGTTGTCAGCACCGGAGCTGCCAATACCTGCACTCATGTCTGATTACTCACTACAGTCTATTCATAGTGTCTTACTCACTGCTAACAGAGGAGGGCGAGCCCCGAGAGCGGCCATATGTGTCCCTGTACATGGCCCCCGTGCTGGGTTGGCTGGTGCGGCTTCCCGGGTAAGGTGGAGGCATGGAGCTGTATACCATGGCTCTGCTGGTGTGGGCCATTCGCTCGCGGGTTATCCGAGCCTGGGCCCTCTCCTGCTTCAGTTTTTCGTTGTCTTGGAGCAAAGCAACGAGGTGCTTGGCCTTCTCACGCACGTTAACACCCTGGTCCATGCCATCACGGTCTATGTACTGGAAGTCACGGAGTGTCTGGATCGCATGAATGTTCTCCTTGCATTGCTGAGCCACACGCTCCGCGCCGGTCTTCACCAGATATTCCAGTAACGTCAGCGCCTTGTAGACGTGCCGCCAGTTCTTGCCGTGGTCGTTCAAGCGCTTCCAGATTATACCCATGATCTCAGAGAAGGTCACAACGTCGAAAGTCAGCTCAGAGATCTCGATCATGAGCGAACCCGGAGGACCCCATGGGTCGTTCGAGGTCGCTTCGCGCACTTTGATCTCCGCCTCTGTGTAATTGTTTACGATGTTCTTCATGGAGCGACGCAGGGATGAAGTCGTCATGGTGTTTTAGTTGGAGGAAAATGTTGCCTCGGGGTACAGAGATGATTCGGTGGAGGTTTGAGTACTGAAGAGGAGCGAGGTCACCAAATTCAGCAGTATGCATTGAAGTCCACTATGCTATGAACCTGGTGTAAAAACAAGTAAAACAACAAAACGTTAGCTTTCATACCAACAAAACACTTAGTCAGAGGAGATTCTTCATGCATAAGACACTTCATGAACCTTAAAAAATAACCACCCACCCTTAGAAAAAGCAAGCAGGCTTCAATGTCATTATTTAACCAACAATTCTTTATAATAATCCTAAAAACAAAAAAGCTCCCCTTTTGAAATGTAATACTTCTGCTGGAAAAAAGTGCATGAGCAATAGTTCATTAGAACAAAATAGCTCTGTGCTTAGCGAGAAATGTTTATTTGGCTAATAGCTTATCATTTCTCTTGAGCAAGGACATTTGTGAATGCTTTCCTGACAGATTCACCCAGACTAAATAGGATTATCAGTGCTGGAGCAGATATCAGCAGTGTGACTCAATCTGATCTTGGACCTATTTCATGGAAGAAAAACGGCACAATTTATTCTTGTTAAATTAACCCAAGGAAAAGGACATCTGATACTCTGCACTTAGAGAAGTATGAAACATATGTCACCTACCCACCATTGTACCAGCATTGCAATCTGTATCCATGGAGGAAGTGTACTAGAACAACTTATGGCACCTGACTGGCTTAACCTGTTTTAAATATGCACATATAAAGATAAACACTGCTGGCTGTATAGAGGTTGGAACGTAAAGATTCCTTCATCAAGCCCGAGTAAAATGTAGGAATAAGAGGATCTAAAAATAAGAGGTTTTCTTAGTTGATCAAGTGTATGCCGAAAGACTACAATATATTATTGGGACACCTGATCTTTTCAACTACATGTGGTTGATCTCCAAAAATGTTACCACAAAATTAGACACACAACTGTATAAAATGTCTTTGGATGTGGTAACATTTAATTTTGCCCTTACTTGAACTAGGTGACCCAAACCTATTCTAGCATGCCCCTTGTGCACAAAGGCAGCTTCATGCTCCTGCTCCAATTTTCCGCTATAGAGCTCTGACCTCCCAATAGAACAAATGTGGGAATAAATTATAATGCTGACTGCACCAGACCTTCTCACCTCACCTACATCAGTACCTGACTAGTGGAAGATCTTCCAGAAGAGGCAAATTACAGCCAATGGGCACTAAATTTGTACAGGTGTCTACAAACTTTTGTACATGTGTCAATCCACATTAATAACGGTTCAACAGGAAGTGGTAAGAACCACATCGACAGATTAGGTTGGTGATTTGTTGCGACATGGTCTTGGATTTGTCACTTCTTTGAAGTAAAGATAAGAAGTATACCATCCTTAACATAGCCTCTAACAAGATTTCCAACATTTCAGTGTATTTAATTATTTGTCCTCATGATGTATCTGATTCATGCTCCAGGCTTCCATATCATTCTGGTTTGTTTGGCCACAAAAGGCACAGATTTAAGTTGTGCTATCTTTACTATTTCCAAGCAAAATGTGAGGGTGCTGTTATCTCAGACAACTTAACCTGGCTAAACCAATCCATTTCTCTGGTGAACGTAAGGAACATAATTTGCCTGATCGGAAATATTACGATACGTCAATCCGCTGTACATATTTGTGAAAGTGTTAAGCAAAGTATGAAGAACGGAGATCCAGTTTAGTTTTTAAACTTGAAAAAGTGAAGAAGTCCTATGTCACAGCCAGGTTGATTCGATGAGACTTGCTAAACTCTGGGCTGAAGAGACCTTCCTGACATCCTAAGTACGCATTCCAAGTTAAAGAGGTCTTTGTTTTTTCATAAACGGAGCTCTGAAATTCTGAGTTATGGGTTTTTAAAAAAAACACATATCCAAACTAGAAGTCAACTTCCACACAGTTTCCTCTCTGAATAAGCCTGACAGAGAAGTTCTATCTTAATGGAATGAACGTGGTGTAGAACAGATGAGCTTTACTGGCAGATCATAACAGCAGTCTCCGAGGACCGCATGCAGGAGAATTATCTTTGGGATCGATATGAGAGCACATCCTCTGTGGCTGGGAATCATGGCTTCGTTGTGATTGTGTGACTGATAGGTACTGCGGTTACAGAGTATTGGATAGTCGGTCCTGGGCCATTGATGGTAATAGTTGAAGATGTAAATGTCATGATTCATTACAAACACCCACAGAAACTCTCACCCGAAAAGTGCTTACAGTGTACGCTTTTATCACAAGGCAAACTCCTCTTCCGATAATGCCATGGGAATGTCCGTGAACTGCTTTTCACTCCATATTTAGCCAGTTTTTACCAACAGATGTTACATACATAGTATTAAAAAATATTTAGTGCATCTCAGAGTATTGCTAGAAGAGTTTTACAAACTGAACGTTTTAACTACAGTTTGACGTCGCCATTGTTACATCGCTATTGTGATAACTCGATCTTAAAATGTATCACTTAAATTCTCCCTATAAGTGGAATAACCACTGGCAAGAAAACTTTAAATTCAGTCTAATGTATCTGTTGCAATTAACAGAAAGTGTATTATTATCTATATAGATTAATACTTTTTGTGTATATGTATATTTATATGTATGTGACATTCAACCAAATCCAACATGGCCTCATAAACCGAAGCACCACAAGAAGACAAATATAGCTTCAATGAGCGTTGGGAACGCTGAAAAGAAAACATATAGTGTTACACAATGCAAAGTCACAACCTTCATGTTAGGTAAGGTTCGCTTTGGGTGCTAATTGATACTTTGGGTTTACTTTTTAACCTTGCCTTAGTGGACTTACAAAGCCATTTGGTAGTTAAAGTTCTTTTTACACTCGTCTACAAGTTAGAATATTTGAAATGTTCAATACATAAAAAACTCAAATGGGCATATAGAAACAATATTAATTTTTCTGTAACAGCACATCCTGAAGTGTTTTTATTACTCTGCATTACAGCAAATTGCCAAACATTACAATGATTTTAAAAGAAAGTCATAATTGTACCTGTTATCGCTTATATTATAGCAGCTATAAATGCTCAGTCCCTCACAAGCCTTAATTATTTGAGGTTACTTGAGCTCTATTTTTTCTTATTTATACCAATAACTAATAAATAAAATATATATAAAATGGTAAGAAAAATATGGTTCACACATGCCTCATCTCCATTATTTTATAGACACTCCCCCAAACCCAAACACTCCTCAGTCTGAAATCATTAAACTGTAAAAACAAAAACATATAATTTGGTTCTTAGGGTGGAAAGGAGTAAAAGAAATCTAATATCTAAATCTAATTGCTGATTCTTGCCTAACGCAAAAGAAAAAACCCATATAAAACTATATTACTCTTATTGACAAAAAGTTTAGACACTGTACAAAGATACGTTTTGATCAGTCTGAGATAGCGACATTCCAGCACTGAACACAATGTTAGTAAAAACCACCAACGTATAGACTCTTCACCTCTTTATAACACAAATGAATCATTTTATTCTTCACTGAGCGATCGATGGAAAAGGGAATAACCTGTAGTAAATCCAGCAGCCAAAATCACACAGACAACACCAACAACATATACGGCTATGGAGCTACTACTGTAGAATTATCAAACCAAGGGGGCGGGACTTCGTTTTTTGGGGAGCATTTTAACTGGACGGACATGAGACAAGTACAGGGTGACTCATCAAAAAAAAAAGTAAATAAAAACAAAAAACAATTTTTTTGTTGTTTTCCTAGCCGTGTTTCATAGTGGTGTCCAATAACATGGAAGTTGTGAAACATCAAACAAGTAATGATTATTACTTTCTGGAAAAACAAAGTTTGGAGTGATAAGAGAAGTGAAGGTAAAACACAGCCCACATCTACTCTCGATCTCATACACAAACACAGGTTTGTTTTGTATTCCTGGAACTTGCATTATGATTAATTATTATTATAATAAATATTATTAGGATAGTAATGATGATTATTATGATCTGTAGCCTGTAATCATTGCACATCACTTCACAGCACATGATTAAATGGTCACATCATCTTACCCACCATGCATTTTACTTCCTCACAGCTTTTGGTTTGGACTCTAGCTCCAGTTCAGACCCTCAAAACCCCTCAAACTCTATTCCCAGAGCATCGGTGTGATCCAGCACTGCGTCAGAAGAGCCAGAGTGACTCAGCTAAGCTAAGCTAATGGACTTTTTTTTCTTCTTCACCCCCATGAGAAGATGAAACGAATGTTGTTACTTTGCATGTTTGCAGTTTTCCTTCCCCTCCTTCACCTCCTCACCTCCTCTCATCATGCCTCGTCACATCCGTCCCAACTTCAGGATCCTGTCCGTACGTGCGCAACCTTTCCACATCGCTCCTGTACACATTCCTGCCGATACTTTCCGCAACACACACACACACACACACACACACACACACACACACACACACACACACACACACACACACACCTAACACGCACTCTGAATACAGTCAGGAGCTTTTCGGGTTTCAGGATGGGATCTGATTTGTATTCGGGTGTGAGGTGAAAAAATAAGCCGACTAACCCAAACACACCTCAACACATAAAGCCTGAAAGGGCAGGGGCAAGTGAAGTGAGGGTGTGGGGTAATAAGGAGGGAGGGAGGGAGGGGTGCAGAGTCAGCCATTAACCCTTTACACGCCACAACATAAGCGCGCGTGTGCGCGCGCGCGCACAGAACAGGGTTGCCAGATTGCTCGCAATACTTCGTTTGTAATACTATATGCGCCCACGATACAATGCCGTTTCTTTCTTTCTTTCTTTCTTTCTAGAAAGACAATTTGAAAAATGAAAAAGGACCGATATTTTTTATTATTTTACTAATACGAATACTCCATCACCAAACTACAAAAAAACAAGTAATTTTCCCATTTCTTTATGGACGCACATAAACAAAAATCAAAGGGAAATTAAAGAGAAAAATTACGCCGAATTTTTCGACACAGGAAATTGACTTTTTATAGTAACGAGACAAACAAATAAGGGTGTAGACTATTTAATTTATTGAATACAATTAAAGAAATGGGAAAAATCTATTAAATAGTTTGTATCTGTTAGACCCCAGTTTGGTTAACACAGATACAGAATTTTCCTTCCATCTTTCATTCATTCACTACCTTAATATACATTAATGTCAGGATTGTCTCCATTTAAGAGAAATTCTTTAATCTATATCGCTAGCAATTATTTAGGGTTTATATCCAGCTTCAAGAATTTCCAACACAAGAGCACCAGGGCGTCCTCGTTCAGCATTAGGACATTGATATTAAAAGACCAAAATTCGGAGCAGCGATGAGGCCAGAATATGAAAACAGTGAGCAAAGTTTTGCATTAATCACAACTAAACTATTAGCTTATGTTTTAAAATACTTATTTCTTCACAATAAAAAAAAAATATCTAAAATATTTTGTACCTTTGGTCAGTTTATGTTATCTGATGTAGCACCTTGGTCCTGTGAAACGTTATTTCACACTGTATATAGGAGGAAAGACAATAAAGTCTAACTGTCTCACTATAATTAATATATTTAGTAGCGCTCCTACCCTATATAGACTGTATAAGCTCCGCCCACTTCTTGATCTGAAACTACTGTGACGTACTATAGGTTAACCGTATTATACTGTGACTGCTGTAAAAAGGATTATGGGTATCACTTCCGCCGGAAGTAGCTAACATGTTTTGTTTATGTGCGGTTTGTTTTTTCAGGCGGGAGTAACAGTTTGTGGTTGCACTTTTTACCAAAAGAAGCATAAGTTTCTTAATGAACAGTGCTATAAACCAAGCCCGTGCACAGAGGGGTGGTGTCCCGGTGCCTAGAGCCACTCATCTGCCCTCATCGGCTGAGGTGTCCCTCTCCCCCACCCCACCAAAGCGTTCTGTTAATCCTGACTCTGATAATCCACTCCGTGTTTTCTCCCCCGCTCAGCATCACTCACAATCCGTGTGAAGAGATTTTCCGAAGGTCGCTGCATGAACAGGTAGATGCATTACAACCCACATTACAGTCAGTGGTCGATCCTCTGAATGAATCATTTGCTAGTCTAATGATTTGCTCTCGGTCTTCTAAAAGTGATAACAACTTCTACAAAATATCCACGTTGTTGGAAATCGAATGTCTAATCAAATTTACCCGATCAGATCTAATATAAACAAGACCAAATTTGCTGTTGTTGGCACACTGTAAACAGAAAAACAACAACAACAACAACAACAACAACAATGCCTTCACAAAAAAAGATATATATATATATATAAATATAGATTCAAAAGCTCAGTTAAATCATAATATAAAATATTTAGCAGTTTGTCAAACAAAAAGTCTTGTAATAAGGTGTATTTCCCATTATAATCGCATGTCTTAGTTTATACTAGTAATCTATAAAACATCATATTTATTATTATTTGATTAAAAACCATAATAATAGTAGGATCATAAATAAAAAATTTAAAAAAATGTTTTAAATGAGTTGTTTATATATATATATATATATATATATATATATATATATATATATATATATATATATATATACCATTTATTAAATGCTGTAAAAGAAACAGATAAACATAAATGTAAAACAGTAAATAGTTTATTATCAGCAATGTGAATTGATGTTCTATTAAAACTCCTTTCTTTCTTTCTTTCTTTCTTTCTTTCTTTCTTTCTTTCTTTATTTCTTTCTTTCTTCCTTTTTTCTTTCTTGTTATTTCATTCATTCATGTCTTTCTTGCTATCTTTTCTTTTTATTTCTTGATCTCTTCTTTCTTTCTTTCTTTCTTTCTTTCTTTCTTTCTTTCTTTCTTTCTTGTTATTTCATTCATTCTTGTCTTTCTTGATCTCTTTTTTCTTTCTTTCTTTCTTTCTTTCTTTCTTTCTTTCTTTCTTTCTTTCTTTCTTTCTTGATCTAGAGCAGGGGTGCACACACTTTTTCAGCATGCGAGCTACCTATAAAATGACCAAGTCAAAATGATGTGCCTATTTTAAAAATGCATAAATAATATCTATTTTTTTAATGTAATGCTTTCTGCCCACACCACCGTTGCGATTGATCTGTCTGGAATCGTGATCGACATATTTGATCTAGAGGGTTAGACGGATCAGCTCAAGCAGGACGCCATGCATACACTAATCCACACACTCATTCACACTCTCATTAACACACTCATTAACACACTCATTCACACATACATTCACACTCACCCATTCACTCACATAATGCAGCATATCCAATACACTACTTACAGGTTTTTGGAAAGTGGGAGGAAATTCAACACAGAGTAGCTTTAGGGGGCTCTGGAACCATGAGCAATGATGTTGATGATGATTAGTAGTAGGAGGAGGTGGAGGAGGAGATATGAAACTAAAAAAAAGTGATGAAATGAGGGAAGACGGCCAATCTGGCAACCACTACAGTGCCACCGGTCTTGTCTGGTGCAGGCATAGCTGTCTCACACACACACACACACACACACACACACACACACACACACTATTTGCATGTGAATGTGCAGCTGTAAAGGACCATGCCAACAAAACTGTTCACACCTGTGGCATGTAATTTCTACCCAAATTGTGCTTTGCTGTTTGTGGAATTACAAACTCATATTAAGAGATTATGTTTTACATTATATTTCACATCCTTTTTTTAAGGAAAAGAAGTTGCCTGAGTTTTACAATAAAATTATATTTATGGCAAAACAGAAATTAGTATAAATAATAAAATGTTGAATGAAAAGGGTGTACATGATGATGCATGAACTATTTTTATGATGAATGAATGGTGTGATGAAGCACGGAATTCTACACATCAGTCAGACACCTTTTCTGGAATGAAGCGAATCATGTATATAGGTTTGCCGTTCATTGTTTTCTTTTGGTTTTCTTTTCGGTCTAAATATTTACTTGAACGAGGATGTGCCCTGGAATGTGTAAGAACTGGAATGTCAAGCAAGAATGAGCAGGAAGGGTGAGCTCTTATCTAACTCCTGAAACTTTGAGTTAATGCATATCTACTGTATAATTATAACTCTCATTTCTCACAGTGACACGGTGACTTTACTCCATACCCTACTATTAAAAGACAAATACACTATATGGAAAAACGTATTGGGACACCTGACTTTTCCAGCTATATGTAGTAAATTTCTACACTGTTAGCACAGGTAAGTTGAAGGCAGATAAATGTATAGAATGTCTTTGGATGCGGCAGCATTTCATGAAGATATGATTTGAAGTGGAATTGGTTGAAGTGGAAGAACTTGAGTAGCCTTCTATAGAGTGCTAACCTCAACCCTACTGAACACCTTCTGGATGAATTGGAATTCTGACTGCACCCCAGGCCTCCTCAACTCACCTATATCAGTACCTGACTTTACTAAACCAGTACCTGGATTTGGCTTTGGATCCGAAGATTGTGCCTTCAAATCCGAGCCACACCAAGCTGCCAAACAGTTCAAATGCATTTTTAATGCAAGAAGTGCTACTTTAGGAATCTGTGAAAGATGTAGGTCTTTAGATGTGTTTTAAAGACTGATAATGTCTTTCACCTCAGAGCCAGAACAGAGTAGAGTTTGGGTTAGGGATAACCCTAACTAATTAAAAATATCTCAACATTTGCGATCATCACAGATCCAACACCAGCTTCTCCATACCAGAGCCTTTAAACACTCAAAGAGGTCCAGTGTCCAAACTCCACATGAATGTGGATCCAAATGGCGCTGGTACGTCTCTAGATGTGTCGGGATGTTTGCAGCATCTACTTCTTTAAAGGTCCATAATCTTCATGAGGTGGGACGTGACTGGAGCTGGCGCAACCTCAGGATGCCTCGGGATGGGTAAAGAGAGAGAAGCAGTGGAGAAAAATTAGCGTAGCTGCTGTTCATGATATTAACATGCACAGGTTGATAATGTGCATGTGATTAGATGTTCTGGAGCACAAGGTTATGACATGTGATGTGTGTTATGTGAAGAACTCGCTAAAAAGATAAGTTTTTAATCTGCACTTAAACTGGGAGAGTGTGTCTGAGCCCGAACACTGTCAGGAAGACTGTTCCAAATTTTAGGAGCTAAATGTGAGAATGTTCTACCACCTTTAGTGGACTTTGCTATTATAGGAACTACTAGAAGTCCAGAGATTTAAGATCTCGAGGTGCGTGACGGATTCTAGCGTGTTAGGAGACTGGAGAGATACATAGGAGCCAAACCATTTAGTGCTTTATAAGTAAGTAGCAGTAGTTTGTAGTCGATTAGAAACTTAACAGGTAGCCAGTGTAGGGATGAGAAGATCGGGGTTATATTATCATATTTCCTCAACCTTGTGAGAACTCTGACTGCTGCATTCTGGACAAACTGTAGCTTGTTTATTAAAGATGCAGGACATCCACCTAGTGGACAAATTCTCATTATGTTGTGAAAGAGAAATCAACATGGGCATGTAGATTAGCTTTGTGAGCAGAAAAAGACAGTTGATTGTCCAGGGTTCCTAAAGATGTCCACAATTATTTGTGCCTTTAGTTTGTTTGTTTTGACAAACAAACAAACAAAGTGTTTATGACGTCAGCATAAATTTGATGAGAAATTGTGAACTTGTAAGGTATAAAGGTCACTGTTATGATTTTTAATAAGATGATTATTATCAGCCTTTAAATTTTTTTTTTAAACTGGTGCATCATTTTGTGTACCAAGTTGTTGACCTTGAGACTATTCGAAAAAGACACCATGCTGGCCATTTTGTCTGTCTGGAAGCAGTCAGATGTGTCACATGAATAATAACAGGGTGTATTTTTATTTTCTACATTTTCTTCTCCTGAACCCTTGGGTGTGTCACCTTGATCCAGGCTGGTAGACCCTGTTGGGATTTGCTTTCAACTCTAGACTCAGGCAGGAACATGCATTTTTAATGTCCATAACATACTTTATTTTTTCCCTTTCCTCACATCCTTATACTGGGACAGTCTGTTTCTTTTTTTTTCCTCACACAAACTCTCTATAGACACACACACACACACACACACACACACACACACACACACACACACACTTTGTTATCCCCTGTAAACAGACCCCAATTTCTTTGTTTTCCAACAAAAGCAGGATGACATCACTGGAGGAAAGCTTGAAGACAGACGTGTGTGAGGGGGGTGTAGACGGAGAGGTGGAGCAAAGCAAGGAAGTGCTGCACAATGCTGACATCAGACTGTTCACTGCATCCATTCACTGCACAAGCACAATTTGGCTCCTTTATATTATATCTATCAGGTAGATTTAAGAATAGAAGTTGCTGACTGTCTATTGCCAGCTGTGTAAAAATGTGAGAATAACAGGAAAATGATGTGGGTAGGAATTACTGATGCTGGAAAAGAAAAAGAATCAGCGGATGAGGTATACGTTTCAGCTGAGCTCAGCAGAGCCTGTCTGGAATCTTTCATACGTCTCTGGCGCCCTCATGTGGTTTTAGACATTTATTTGAAGATACATGTAAAATGAGTTCACGTTTCTTTATCCCCAGTAATAAAAGACGTAAAACCCGATTTAAACCCGATTTAAAACTGAATTATTATAAAATGCATTAATGCTGAACGGGAGGTTAAGCAAATTAGAACCAAAAATGTGTGAATCTATCTATCTATCTATCTATCTATCTATCTATCTATCTATCTATCTATCTATCTATCTATCTATCTATCTATCTATCTATCTATCCATCCATCCATCCATCCATCCCTTTCTTTCTTTCTTTCTTTCTTTCTTCTTTCTTTCTTTCTTCTTTCTTTCTTTCTCAATTTCTTTTCTCAGTTTCTTTCTTTCTCAATTTCTTTTTTTATTTCTTCCGGGCAGTGTATGTCTGGCTTTTCCTGTCTTTCTTTTCTTTCATCCATTCAGATGACGTTTGTTTGTTTTATTGATAATTTCCTAAATCAATATTTCATCAATCTTTTATTTAAAGGCATTATTCTTCAGGTGCTCTTGATATTAGAGCATACACAATGTTTAAGTGTCCTTTATTACGCAGAAGGGTGTAGCTTTTACTTGAAGTCTTTGTGTGTATGTGAGTGTCAGGAAAATAAGTGCAAAAAAGACAAGCACCTGTTTGATATCACCCCTAAAAATTAGTCATATGATTATCTTGGGGATCTCAATGCAGACTTGTACATGTCAATGTTATCTCATATAATATTCAAATAATAAATGATACCTGGTGAAGGAAAAAAGTTTGGTTACCCCAAAACAAACTATCCCTTCTTTAGGACTCTAGTGAGAAATGAAGAAGAAACTAGGGATGAAACTCAAGAGAAAAGAGACAGTACATGTAAAAACCTTCGGAAAAACTCTACTCTAAAAAGATTCATAGTAACCTACAACAAGAAGTAGCATACATAGCTGCTTTAGAAAAAAAGAGAGAAAAGAGGTAGTTATGGGTTAAATCAAATGCAATTTTTTTAGTTTTAAATAATTAACATTCAGGAAAAATACAGAAACAAATCCTAGTATGGCTCATTGGATTAAAATTAATTTTAAAAAATGCACAAAATAAAATAGGTATAAATTTTTATGAAACATTTATTTGTTCACTTCCCTAGTACATATGCGGAACAAAACATTGTTCAATTCAAGATATTTGATTTTTATTGAATTCAAATGTAATACAGTTTCAGAGTTTTATTTGCCTGTCTGATTGTAAGACTAAGAAATATAAAATTGACATTGATAAAGGTCAGAAACACGTTTCTAAAGCTTCCATTAAATACAATTCAGTACATTGCTGAGATTATTAAAACATTTAAATAATTTATGCTTTTTTTTACCCTTTCAGTGCAGTACAGTAGTTACAGTTCAAGTGTTACTCCAGAATCTTTAAAAAAAAAAAAAAAAAAACCTGAAGAAATCTGGTAGCTGCCTTCAAGTAGTTCTGGCTCAAGAGTCTCTTATATCTCTTTGTGTCCATCTGCAGATGTGGGTGTGCTGAAGAACGTGTCCAACTCCAGCAGCAAAACAGGCAGAATACCGTCCAATAACGCCAAACCCTCCCAGGAACAGCGCAGTCCTCTACAGACACAAAGTAAGAATCAGAGCCAGTGTTTAAGGTGCTGGGTTACCAATTGTAAGATTGCAAGGCCCTTAACACACACATATCATGGCTGATTCTGCGCTCTGACCCCAGTTTCTGAGCAAACTGGGATATGTGAAGAAAATAATTTTACGGTGCTGTAATGTACATGTGACAAATAAAGGAAAACAAATAAAAGATTCTATTTTATGACTCACTCTACATTAATGAATATACATTTTTGGATTAAAGGAGCAGTATTTGGTCATTTATCAGAGACTAGGAACATTTTCAAACATTCAAACTGCTTTTTTACACTCTCCAAAAAATCTGGAAACTGAAGACTTGCTATTTGTGTAATTCTTGACCTCAAGTATCAAGATCCTACACCTGGGATCTCCAAACTTTTGTTCACCTCAGACCAGCTTTGGTTTGAGACTTCGTGTTTGATTATATATATAAAAATCAAAAGGTTTTAGTCACCTGTCATCGAGGATCAAAAAGCCCCTCTGTTGAAGTTTCTGAACATCTGCTGAGGCACCGAGAACCTGGTGAAGGTTCACCTCTGGGCTGAACGCTGCCCAGTGCTTCTCCACCAAAACCAAACACATTAAAATGAGGGTTAGTTTCCACAACTCATCCATCACAACTAATTCAGGGTATGAAACAACCGGTACCTGCTCTAATCCAGCTGAAATTACTGTGTTTGGATAAATACGGAATAAAACACTCGGGTTGTGCTGTTACAGGTAGCTTGTAATATTAGTGTCACTAAAGCAAAACTGGTTCAATTCCTCTGACAGTAAGTGATTTATTGCTCTAGAAAATGCCTGCCAACAATTACAGTTTTTGATTCACTAAAGAATGTCATGTTGCACTTTGTATCCATTTATCGTTACATGTAATGTATAAAAACTTGATGCATATAGATTTTTTTTCCTTCCAGTTTTGATTTGACAAATTTTCTCTGCTAAATAAAAAATGTTCAGAAAGACAGGCTTTGTTGTTGTATATTACTGTATATATATTATGGATGTTTATATTTCATAGAATGTATTTTCCGATTAAAATGAGATTTTACCATACCTTATGGGAAATCCCTTCAGTCAATCGGAGTCCCATGACCAACACCTCCTCCAGACTGCAGACACGACACGACACAGCAGAGGTTAATATCCTGAGCGTGCAGTATGTTCAGTAATTGACAAGTTGTGAATGTATGGATGAAGCTCACAGGCCTTGCTGACTGAGCTGTATGCGTCTGCGTGTTGCATGTCCGTGTTGCTGCACTTCTCTCATCCAGAAGTCTGGCTCTAACGTCTGAGTGCGAGCCTCCCGATGGATCAAGCCCAGAGCTCGAGGAACGAACCGACCATGAGCTCCTGAAACACAACCGAGTACATGAACACCAAACTGAACTCCAGGTTTTTTCCTTTATGAGAACTATCTTTCTTATCTGTCTATTTCTTTCTGTCTGTGTATCTATTTCTGTCTCTCTTTCTGTGCATCTGTGTATCTCTGTCTGTCTCTCAGTGTGTGTATGTTTATCTTTTTGTTTTTTTGTGTATTTGTATTTTTGTCTGTCTGTCTATCTGTGTTTTTTGTCTTTACCTTTCTACATTTTTGTCTTTTACCCTTCCTTCCCCCCTTCCTCTTTTTTGTCTGTTTTATTCAGAATTTAATTAAGTCAGTCAGTCAGTCTCTCTCTCTCTCTCTCTCTCTCTCTCTCTCTCTCTCTCTCATCAGTATGACCCTAATAAACAGTTCAGATTAAATTTACATAAGTAAAAACGTACCTGGTCCAACTCCTATATACGGCTGTGCTCTCCAGTAGCCCAGGTTGTGTGTGCTTACAGCATTCTAAACAATCAAACAGAAACATCGCTGTAGTTTTAGAGTCATAAACTTTCCACTTTAAACCATCACTTTTCTGCACTCACATGTCTGGCGAAGTTGGACACCTCGTACTGCAGGAATCCGGCCTGCTCCAGAACCTTCCGAGCGGACTTGTACATGGAGGCAGTCACATCATCAGCGGGCATGCTGACGTTTCCCTGCTCTACCTGTTTGTACAGGTGAGTTCCTCTCTCCAGGGTCAGCTGGTACAGAGACACATGATCATCACACACACGCAGAACCTCCTCCAACTCTCTCTCCCACGATGCGACACTCTGACCTGGAATTCCAAACATGACATCGACCGAAACACGTCCGGGGCAGAGGGTCCGAGCTTCTTCAAGAGTCTGCAGAGCCTGCTGCGGGTCATGATCCCTCCCGAGAACCCTCAGACTGAACTCGTTCAGAGACTGTGAAGAGATAAATTCACGTACCAGGAGAATCTGTTTAGTGGCACAGATATGGGTTGTGGCTTTTTTGTACTTTGCATGAGGTAATCTGCATTGGTGTGGAGACAAATCGTATAGCTGAAGGTTCATAGTCCAGTGGTTGAAAGCTTTAAAGCCTATAGAGCCCTGAAGTCTTTTATTTTCTTCGGAACTCTCTAGAACCCTCAGGTCTGTAGAAAAATATTTAGAACTCCAAAAACCAGAAGATACTATGGGCTGTTTTAAGTGTCTTGAAAAGTTCTTTAATGGATTTGAGAATGACCAAGAAAGAATTCATTACTAAAAACCATATAGAACTTAATATCTTTAGAACCTTCATCTCTCATAGGACCTGCATGCTTTTTGGGTTTTTTGTAGAGTAACATGTTTGCCCCATTAAGTGTGTGTGTGTGTGTGTGTGTGAGTGCGTGTGTGTGTGTTCACACCTGCACCCCAACAGAAAACCGATTGACTCCGGCAGACACGAAATCTCTGAGTGCGGTTCTTCCTGAGGGCGCAGGGTTCACTTCAAGCGTCACTTCGGCGTGTTCGTGAAGTCGCGCGTGTGCCGAGACGCTCTCTAGTACAGCAGCTACAGTGGAGGTTTGGGCCAGGCTTGGAGTTCCTCCGCCGAAGAACACTGAGCTGATCCTACACATAACATATACTTCTTGTAAACAAATGCCATATAACTAATATATAGTATCCGAATGAACAACATAAGTAGAATTCTGCATTTCTGTGTACAGTGGTTACTCGGGTGCTTGGAAAAAAAAATCACAAATGTTTGTGGACACCTGACCGTAATACTGGTATGCGGTTTATAAATATTCCATTCTACACAGAGTCCTAATTCTCTCTTATAATAGCCTCCACTCTTCTGGGAAGATGTTCCATTAGATTTTGTGGAGATTTGTGTGAGATTGTTTCAGCCACATGGATCTTAACAAAGTCAGGTGCTGATGTAGGTGAGGTGAGGTGAGGTGAGGAGGCCTGGGGTGCAGTCAGCGATCACATTCATCCCAATGGTGTTCAATAAGGTTGAGGTCCAAGCTCTATCACAGGAGATCTTCATGGAGCTGCCTTGTGTTCTGGGGCATTGTCATGCTGGATCAGGTTTGGGTAAAGGGAAAATTTTCGATCGTATGCCTCCAACTTTGGTAACAGTTTGGGAAAGAAACCACATATGGCTGGAAAGTCAGTCAAGTAATTTAGTCCATATTGTGCCTTATTTCTTGCATGAAGTTTAGCAAATTGTCTCAATTGTTTTTGAGTCAGTTTGCCAATAGCACCAATTTATGGGTCATAACAATGAGGAAGAAACTTTTCACTGAAAACTATTCACCACCCTCTACTGGATGACATTGAATGAAGGGATTATAAACTATTACAGTACACAGGAGTATCAGGGTGTGTGTGTGTGTGAGTACATACTGAGAAACGTGGCTGAGCTGCAGCAGTGTCCGGATCTCCTGCTGAAGGCATTCTGTCATAACCTCGTTATTCACCGAGCGAGGGATGTACTTGTTAAAGTTGCAGTAAGAGCATCGCTTCAAGCAGTACGGCCACTTTTCGAAAAGAAAAAGAGAGTCTACATGTTGGCAGTCTGAAGTTTGCTTCTTAGGAGTTGGAGCTACAATTATTATTCATATTATTATATTTTTGTGATTGTGATAATTGTTGTGTTTGTTGGCACTGGTCATTATTTTTGACTGTTATATAATTGCTATTTAATACATAACAGGGAAGTGGTAACTTAGTGGACTTTGGATCTGAAGGTCATGAGTTTTAATCCCAGCCACACCAAGCTGCCACTCCATGTGGCCCTTAAGCAGGGCCCTCAACACCATTGCTGGTTAGTTGCATGAATTAGATAAATAATTTAGTGTGTATCCGCAATAGGAAATGTAATTAATGCACCACATAAAGACAGGAAGACACTGTGATACTCACATGGACATAAAGTGAAGCCTGTTCTGGATGTCCTGCAGGACTTTGCTCCTGACTGCTGTAAACTTTAATTCCTCTTGCCTGCTCACCCGGACACATCAAACCGAGCGCCTCCAGACAGCACGCAAAATATTCATATTTAACCCATATATTTACGCCATATTGTCTTTTAGCAACGAATGCATTTCAACTATTTAACATATTATATATACATATAAAATATATACATAACATTTTCAAAACAACTCAAACTCGTGCCAGGAAAACATTTGCGGAACTATTTTACGGATACACATGTTGGTTCTGTCCCAAACGGAAAGATCTTTTCCTGCGCACTTCGGGCTATGCAAGTGACTGGCAATGAGTAACTGAAATAGTGCTACCTAGCGGCCTAGTGAGGTAACACATGGATTACTTTTGTGGTATTTGTTTTACTTATTTTATTATTATTATTTTATTATTTATTAGTATGTAATATTATTTATTTTTTGAAGCCATTATTATTACTAGTGTTGTGTTATGTGGTGTGTGTTGATGCTGTTATTATTTAAATAAAGCAATCTAATAAGACACAAAACACAAATCCTTCATTACATTTACGTTAGAAACTTCCAAGCTTATAAAACATTTTGTATTTATTATTTAAAACTAGAATTCGCCTTCCTACATTTTGTCTTCTTTTTTATTGTGCTTTTGCAAGTGTGTGATATTTGAATATTTCCAATAATCCAAAACACACTATAAAAAAACAAACAAACAAAAAAAACAAAAAACAATATTTATTATTTTAATAAGTATTATAGTAAGTAATTAGACCTCTGGACCAACTAAAGCACGAATAAACAGTACCAAAACCAACAAGTTTTTATAAATAAAATATAAAAGTATATAAAAGTACCAGTCAAAAGTTTGGGTACACCCTTTTATTCAGTGTTTATTATTATTATTATTATTATTATTATTATTATTATTATTATATTTTTGTACATTATACATTAATACCGAAAACATCCAAACTATGAAAAAACACGTATGGAATTATGTCAAAATTATTGTTTAATAACCAAGAATATATTTTATATTGTACATTGTGGATGCCTTCAGTATTACTGTACAATAGTAAAACAAATAAAAATACAGAAAAAACACTGAAGAAAAAGGTTTGTTGTATATATTGTATGTCATGTATTGTTACATATATTATTTTTTTAGCAGAATCCAAACTCGTGCTAAGAGAAAATTTGTTGCACGGAACTATTTAACGGTTGCACACATTGGTTCTGTCCTAAACGGAAATATAGCTCCCTTTGCACATCGGGGTATGCCAGTGACTGGCAATGAGCAGATCAAATTATTGCCACCTAGCGGCTGAGAGAGGTAACACATACATTACCTTTTTAATATTTGTTTTACAAAAACAATTGGATATATTGTTGGTTTTGAGTGGTAAGACTTGCTTTTATTTATTTTGTTATTATTTGTATTTGTATATATAAAAAAAATATTAAACAACCCAAAATTTAACAATTTAACAAGACATTATACAGTTATAAAGACATATAAATAAAAATAAAAATGTAAATCTGGCAACCCATGAAGTACTTTCGGTTTCTCTTCTAACAGCACAGTGGCGTCTTAGTGGCATTTTTTCTTCTGAATATAACATCTTTTTTATTTCTATTCGTGAAGGAAAATGTTGTTAATACACCGACTGTGTTATTTTTCTATATTATAGTTTGTGTATAAGGTCCTTTTGCCTGAAAATCCAAGGTAAGAACGCTTCCTGATCCTGCTGCATCATATACACGCACATCGCACTTTTTCTGTTTACACATTTAATGTAATTGTATATTTATTATATTTATTAGCACGCGGAAATATCAGTAACATCATTTACATATTCTGCTCATGAATATATCAGATTTGCATTGTGCATATGAGACTGGAATGAAGAGGAATGTGTGAAAGAATGAGCAATTCTTGATTTTATTTATTTATTTATTTATTTTTGTTAATACCCTCATTTACATTTCTCACGTTGAAAAAGTTTAAAGTTTAAGTGCATTCTACCTGAACTGGGATCACGTGTACTCAAGACGTCAGAAAGTCACGTGTTCTATACAGTGTCTGTAAAAAGTTTGAAAACCTCATGATCTTGGAATCTTATAATCTCAAAATACACCAGAAGTGGACAAGAAATGCCAGGTTCTGTCTACAGATGAGGGCAAATGGGACATAGTTACCTCCACCAGAAGAACTTGTGTAGGACAGAGAACAGGACAGAAGATGTTATCAGACTGCCTCACCCACACAGTCACATGGGTTGGAAACCTGATAGTTTGGGGTTGTTTTGAAGCAGGGAATGTTGGAGGTAAAAGGAACCAACATGGCAACCATTCCAGCACCATGCAGTTCCGTCTGGACTGCGGCTCATCGGAACCCAATTCACCGTACAACAAGATGATAAATGGAAACACACGTCCGAGTTCTGTAAGCGTTATTTACAGATCAGACAGTCAACTGCACTGTTATCTGTCATGGAACGACCTGCCCAGTCACCGCACCTAAATCCTATTGATCTACTCTGGGATGAACTGGATCACAAGATCAGAAAGAAAACTCCAACTAGTGAAGAACCGTTAGAAGACTGTATGTAAAAAGTTAATTATATGTAAATATGATGTCTAAAGTGTCTACAATAGTCATGAATAATCATCTGTACATATCATTTACATTTAAAGTCCATGTAACTTTTGCACAGTGATTTTGAACCAATCAGAATCAAGTATTCAAACAAACTTTAGTATGATTGAAAATGATTGTATAAGTAAAAAAGTAAGAAAAAAAAGCTTAAATAATATTATTAAAGACGAAGTACAGACACGCATAATTCACACAATCTCTCTCTCTCTCTCTCTCCTCTCTCTCTCTCTCTCTCTCTCTCTCTCTCTCTCTCTCTCTCTCTCTCTTCTCTCTCTCTCTCTCTCTCTCTCTCTCTCTCTCTCTCTCTCTCTCTCTCTCTCTCTCTCTCTCTCTCTCTCTCTCTCTCTCTTTCTCTCTCTCTCTCTCGTATTTAAATGAATGTAACTGTATCGCTGTACTTTTTCTTTTGTGTACGATTCCAAGCAGCAGAAATGTAGATCTAAAGAAACTATATATAAAATGATAATGATAAAATGACAAGTAATTATAATAAAGCGTCATTCCGATCGATTCATTTCCAATGCTGGGAAGTGGCCGTGGTATAACGTGATAATCCACAGCTAGTTGTGAGGCTTTACACCGTTTTAATGCTCTCCAGATCGTGCACTGAAACGGTGTAACACACACTTACAAATAAAACACTGACACTTGATTACTCTGTCAGAACACTCAGGGACAGACTGAAGTGTTGTACGTCTCTTTTTCCAGTCACGTCACAGACACAGGCGAATGATGAACTGAAAGAAGATGGCAGCAGTCGAAGGTAAGTGACCTGACTGTGACTCATATGTCAGTGTATAATATACGGTTAAAAAAAGAAAATAAAACACTTTCTCGCTTTATTTGAACTCAGATACTCCGTCCGATTGGCAGTCCGTCCCAGTGAGGCGCAAGAGTAGCATTAATGATCCTCCTCTTAGTGAGTTATCTTTGTACATGCTTACATCTGTTTCTACATGCATGTATTACAATGTTTATTATAAACTACATCCTGTTTTCCAGTGTGTATTATGGCGTTTGGAAGCTCTGGTGATCAGCAGTTCTTTCTCACCGAGTCGATCCTGCCGAAAGCAGTCTTTACTGGTGCAGAGCCTAACAATAAATTAACTTCGAAGACTTGTGGAAACGTGTGTGAAAGAAATGTGACTCTGGTCAACACTCCAAAATTGGACAATCACGAAATATTACACTACATGCTGAAAAAAGAGTTGAAGAAGGCGATTTGTTTCTCGTGTCCGGGGCCGCACGCCGTTCTGTTCGTGCTGAATGCGTCAGAGGTGCCACAGAATGTATTCGACATTTTCAAACCGGTGGTGCAGTATTTTGGAGAACACATCCTGAACCATTCGATGATCATTTTGTACCATGAAGAAAAGACGAGTTCGCCGTTAGAGGAAATGGTGAAGAAGAATAAACAATTGATGGAGCTTCTTAAAAAATGCGGTCATAGGTATCTGGTCTTCGACGGGAAGAAGAACAGGAAAGAGGGCACTGGGACGAGGAAACTGTTCGAGGAAATAGACAAGATGGTGGAAAAGCATGGGATTTTTACCAACCGGGAGTTTGAAGATGCTGATAAGCGAATCAGGATAGAAGAGAAAATGCTGCAAGATAAGAGAAAGAGGGAGGTCAGGGTCATGAGGGAGGAGCTGGAGCAGAAGTATTCTGCAGAAAAGGAAGATCTGGAAAAAGAAATGAGAATTTATGAAGAAAAGATCAGATTAGAGAACAGGGAAAAGGCAGAGGTGCAGGTCGCAGATAGACTCGGCGTCACTCTCAGACTCGTCGATTACATGGCAGCGGTAGGAAAAGGAGCGGTTGCAGGGGCAGTGATAGCGAAGGTGTTAGGGTTTCCAGGTATGGCCATAGGAGCAGGGGTTGGCGCAGCGTTCGGTGGTTTATTAGGTGGTGCAGCTGGAGCAGTTTGGAACATTATTAATGATGCTTGGGCAGATTTTAGAAGAGACACAACTTAACAACGAATAGGTACTTAAACTGTAGGCGTTCACACGTTGGCAAGTACAATGGTCCTTAAACATGCCGTCCTTTTCATAATCACGGTCCACAGCCAACACGTGGATCAGGATTTACAGAAATTGATGTTAAAACACAAAATAGTTGTTTCCCACTGCGTTCTTGGTGTTTTGTAACCTCAATACCTCGTATATGTTACACAAATGAACTATACACAAACCCTCCTGCATGCAACCAGAAATAATTTATAATAATAATTTAACCTTTATTCGTCCCACAGTGGGGAAATTTCTAGTTTTTTCGCATATCCCAACTCATCTGGAAGCTGGGGTCAGAGCGCAGGGTCAGCCATGGTACGGCGCCCCTGGAGCTGATAGGGTTAAGTGCCTTGCTCAAGGGCTCAACAGTGGTAGCTTGGCTGTGCTGGGGTTCGAACCGCTGACCTTGTGATCAGTAACCCAGAGCCTTAACCACTGGACTACCACTGCCTATAGTTTGGTAGAAATAGTAGCCAATCACAGTGAAGAAAGTGGGATATAGAAGTTATGTTGGATATGAATAGGGGTTTATACAGGTGCAAATTAACTAAAGGAATGAAGAAAACTGTGTTTATTATTGATACACCAGCACCTCGGTCTGTAGACCTCAAGATCTGAAAGCGGAATCAACAGAATGTCCAAGTGGGACTCGATATTAAAGAAGGCAAACTAAAGTTAAAGAGATGAGAAGCTCCTTAGACTTTCTGCACCTAATGACTATATAACAATGCCTGGATTCCATTCAAAAAGTTTTTTTCTTTTTTAGAGCTTTGAAAGGAGCACTTTAACCTTCCATGAAACATCTGCCTTTTGTATTAGCCATTCCATTTCTCTGCTATTCCTTGGTTTGGCTCATCATCTTATTGAACAAGGCTGTTCCTCCTTGCAGAGACAACCAGCTTTTGAGATAAAATATTTTTGTTACCTATAAGAATCAATCTTTATGAACCAACAGTTGCAAAATTGCCTCAAAGCTCCAACTTTTTTTATTATTCTACAGTGGTTTTGAGGTTCATTGGTTTTTTCTTCAATCCCCAAAATGATTAAAAGCACGCATGACTACAAATTTGTTCATCTGACCCCAAGTCCCTGTGCTGATTAGTGTTCTAATGATATTTAGGTCTAATATCCTCAGCAATATCCTTGTGCAGTATTACATTTTTATTTCCGGCCACGATTTTACCCAAGCACAGCGAACATGAAAGAAACATTATGAAACATAACATGCTGTGGTGCTGAAAATTGGAGTTGTGTCCTTGCCCAAGAATAACCATTTTATTATTATTGTTGCACATGTTGTAATAGATGTATATACAGTAAAACATGTATTGATGTATGGTTTAATTAATATATAATTTTTTTGTGAGGGGTGAAAATACTTTAAGAGGGGTAATAAAGCACTTTAACCCAAATGTATTTTTGATTTTGAGTATTTTGAGTAATGTATTTGATCAGACATGAAATGCATTTCGATTTTGTTCTCATAACAAAATACTGCCAAATACATATATATTTTGGTATTTTGCACACACAACTGTACATCTCATGCGGATGTGACACACTAAATATCATGCCCGTGGATGTTTTGGGTTCTACAGTTTCTGAATGTGATTGCCAGATTTGATTGAAACATTATTTGTCCAATAAAAGCAAATAATCAAGCAATATGTTTGCATGTTTTTTTTATTTGCTATAAATTCATGCTTTATAGTATTTTTATAATATACATCAGGGATCCACAACCACCTGGCTGTGAACCAGTACTGGGCCATGGATCATTTGGTAGTCACACAGAAAGAATGCTAAAAGTCCTATTTTATTTCCATTTTGGCATTGACAAAAAAAAACGGCTTAGCTGCTGCAGAGTTGAAGATGCTGCGATTTTCATCCTGAGTGATGAGGATGGACAGCATTAGAAATTAGTTCATTAGAAGACAAGGTGAGATTGAGATGGTTTGGTCATGTAGAGAAGAGGGACATGGGGTATATCAGTAGAAGAATGCTGAGAATGGAGCCACCAGGAAGGAGGAAAAGCAGGAGGTTTATGGTGGTGAGGGAAGACATGCAGGTGGTTGGTTTCAAAGAGGCAAATGTAGAGGACAGTATGACAGAGATGGAAGATCTGCTGTGGCAAAAAAAAAAAAAAAGACCATTTCCACCTGTGAGTCGAGTTACATGAGTTAAGTTACATTATAATTATATATGCAATAATTAAAGTAATTAATAAATCATATAATATGTAATTTCATATGCACATATATTGTGTTCAGTTATGCGCCGGTCAGTGGAAATATTGCCTGGTCCATTGTTTAATAAAGGTCGGGGAACACTAATATACATTAAATAAAAACTTTTATTTTTATAAGAAACAATTATAATCTTTGTATATTTAGATAATTCTGTCAGGATTTTGGGGTCCAGTTAGGGTCCTATAATAATTTTCTTTGGGCTGTGATCTTTTTTGTCCACCAGATGTAGCTACTGATTGCTGATTGTCCACACCTGAGTGCTATCTATACAGTACTGTGTTTAAGTTCTCTGTGTCTTCAGCAAGCTTTGGAAAAGTTTTGCTTACACGTTGCCCGACTTCTTCCTAGAAAAGACTTTGCCCTATTTAAAATTTCACACAGTTTCTTTCCCTGGTATATGCTGAAAGAGTTTGGCACCCACACAGTCACCCCTGTTTCTAATCTTGGCCTGGACAAATACTCTTCCATGTTACTTTAAAAAAATTCACCTTGCTCATAAAATAGGTTAGTAATTCGATATGAAAATGATCATGACCCATAAATAAAAATGCAAACTCTATATACAAAAATGAAGTAAATCTAACCTGTACTTTTCATGCATCTGTATTTTACTTAGGAGTTTCCATCTGGTCAAATTTTTAACGTTTTAACTTTCACTTCTATTAAAAGTATTTTACTTACTCAACTACATTTTGCAAAATCATTCGCTCCTTTTTATTGGATAAAAATGTAACTGGTCAAACAAGCTACAGACCCCCAATCAGAGTTGAGTGCGCGCTCTGTTTTTATTTCCTGACTCGAACTTGCCACCGTGAGTTTTGTTTTTAGTTAAAATTTGTAGTTAATTTTTATTTTTTATTTTATAATAATATTTAATTTGAATAGATATCAATCAGTATTTGACTCATTCTATTAATGGATTTTTGTTCTAAGAGTAACATTAGAGTCTTGATTAAGCAAAACATTTGTCAAAAATGATCATAGAAACATTACAGTCATAATAAATCACAGTACTTTGGACATTTAAGTACATTTGAAGGCAAATACATTACTTTTGTACTTCTACTCAAGTAAAGGTTTAAATTGAGCACTTTTCACTGGACAAGTATTTTACTTAGTGTATCTCTACTTTTACTTAAGTACATGGCTTCCACCACTGGGGAATGAACCTTGACATGATCCTGCATTTGTTAAAGGTGTATGCAGATGAATACCTTCAACCTACATATTGTGTCACTGGGATCAATTCTGGTTTGGTAAGATGGTCCAATATATTTTTATTTCCCTTCAGCCAAAAATATTTCTGATTAAAATATTAAAATGTAAACACACTTAGGTTTCTTGCTTTATTGAGAAGGCCTGTCCCCTCACACACCTACATGTTTAATGGTTTGTACACGTTTGTAAATAAGTCACCTTTGCTTTCTGTGTGAACTGCTACGTCATTGCAAAAAATGCAGTCGTACAGTGCAGACGAGTGATTTTGTACGTCACTCTGTAAATACCATACCTTGTTGCTTTGTCAGACCAATCAGAAGATTTTATTTTAAATGTTTACTCACTTCATCCCAGAGCCATTGTAGAGTAGATCCTATATCGTCTACTAACCTAGTTATGTTAGTTTAAAGGTAGTTAAATCCATACCAACAATTACACACAAATACACAAAAATAATCCTTACTTCTTCACCAGTCAGGGTTGTTGTTTATTTAATACTTAAAATAATTATATATGATATTTTGGTTGTGTTGTGTTGTATAGATTCAAATAATTTCCAGCTATTTTTAAATACCAATTCCAATGTATGCTCATTTACTTTTTATATTCGTGTTTATTTAAATAGAATGACAGGAGACGGGCTGTACCTGTGTGTGTCTGTGTGTGTGTGTGTGTGTGTACAGTATGTGTCCCTCCCCTTGGCATGAACACACCTACTGTATAGACGGGATTCCAACTCACTAGCAGAGTAACAGTTGTGAGAGAAGCAGAGAAAGGAGACACACAAACAGACACACAAACATCCAGGTAAGACTAAACCAGGCTGTTTTTTCTATGCGTTATGTATACACATACACACACACACACACACACACACACACACACACACACACACACACACACAAAAGTTCAAATATATATAACAAGCTTTTTTCTCTTCAATTGTTGTGTTTTCCTGTTATAAAAGGGGGAATTTATGAGATTTGACCTCTATATATTTAATACCAATACTTTCCATTGTAAATGAAGCAGAAAACTTGCTGACGTCTTTAAAGCTCCCAGAATTTGTGGAATGTATATCTCAACGCTGATTTGTTCCTCTGTTTCTCTGATGGTGTGAGTTTCTGGTGAAACCGGTTCTCTTGCATGCCACCTGTCTCGACGCTCCAGTGGATCTCTAGAGCACAAAGCATTAACATGAAACACTGCATTTACTTCCATTCAGTGCAGTGAATCAACACTTTCTTTTACTGCTGCCAGTCTATTTGGTAGGGCTTGAAATCTGGGCTTGTTATAATATTTCTCGCTATTATCCTGAGCTATACAGGGAGGTTTTGGGTGTCAGAACAAGGAAGTGCTGCATGCTTTTGAATGTAAACATTATGTCCAAACTGTGGCATGGAGGGTTTCACTCAAAAACCTCCTTGTTTCACCTGCCTGTAGACTACAGACTGATAATAGTGTGCGGAAAAATATATATATTTCTAATACACACAATGACCTTCATAAAAAAACAAACAAACAAACAAACATTTATTTATTATCAGTTTAATATTTTAGAATGTATTTAAAGCCTGATTTCTTCCTTATCCTCACAGTAACCTTTGCTTTTAATGGTTATAAAGGAAAGGCTTTAATGTTGTAACCTTGTAAGACTAGTAATTTGTTGTAATTATGGTTGGCAAATGTGGGGAAGTGGTACAGTAGGTTAGACTTTGAATCAGAAGGCTGTGAGATCAAATCCCAGCCTCATCAAGCTTCCCCTGCTTGGACTTTGAGCAAGGCCCTTAACCCTCGAATTCTTCCAGCAGGGATGTTATATAACAAAATGCTAATCGTAGAGTCACTGGATATGGTGTAGTTCCTCATAATGCAGTGCTAAACCCTCATACTGTGCTGTGGACGTAGAAGGTCAGAAGGTGTTGAAGAATTTTCTAGAACAGCAGTTCTGATAGGGGTAGAAATTCAAATCAGAGGATAGTACAATATTATTGTGCTTGTTTTCAAATGTCAGTGTAGGAAAATGTCTTTGAAGAAATGTTTTTAGCAGCTTTGGAAAGAAAAGTTCACAGTGTTCAGTGTTTAGGGACAAAGCAAAGTGTCCAGGACAGAGAAGTTTTTATGCTTCGCAGTTTCTCGGTAGCATGACAAGGAACATATGAGAAAAAAGACAAATGAGCTTTTTTTTTATTTCACAGCTATTCCTCAGCATTAAATGTAATTATGGGTGGATAAAAAGTACAATAGGAGAAAAGTTAATTTTGGTAGATTGCTGTGGTATAAGAAAGATAATCACTGTCACGTTTGTCTTTTGGGTGAAATTGTAGCTACTTTTCTCTTCATTTCCCGTACTGTTTAATATGCTGACTTGATGCAGAAAAAGGGTACATTGATGGGGAGACACTTGACCTGCTATGGTTGATGTACTATGAATATTTTTTTTTTAGGAAATGGCTTCAACCTTTAGCCTCCTGTCTGAGAAGCACTTCCTGTGTTCACTATGTGAGGACATCTTCAGCAGTCCAGTCACTACACCGTGTGGTCACAGCTTCTGTAAAGTGTGTCTGCGCAAATACTGGAGCCGCTCTGGCTCGGGCAAATGCCCTCTCTGCAGCAAGGCCTTTATCTCGAAACCTCACCTCAGTGTGAATCGTATACTGGCCGAAGTCACAGAGCATTACAGGAAATCACGGCTTGACAGGAAATCGAAATCTGTCAGTGTAGCGGGATATTTAAACGAGATGGTAGGTAGTGTTTTGGGGAAGAGCATTTTTGGGAATTGGTGTTGGAGTTTGGCTGAATGACCCAAATGCGTTTTATCTGTCTGATTTAAAATGTGTGTGCAGATCGAGAAAACAGAAATAGAGGTGGAGCAGATGATCAAAGAGAGGATGCAGAAAATGGACAAACTCAAGCAGTCTCTTAAACTCCTGAAGGTGAGTCTGTCGGTTTTCTTGAAAATTCCAATTATCCGAAAATTACACTTTATGGCCTGAAGTATTGGGACATGTTTCCCAAAACTGTTAGTTGGAGGCACAGAATTGTATAAGATATTTGGTTGCAGAAGCATTTAATTTTACTTAAGATAGGAAACACAAAATGGTTCCAGCATTACAATGCTCCTGTGAACAAACCTAGCTCCATGAAGATATGCTTTATGAGTTGGAGTGGAAGATCTTGAGTGGCCTTTTATAGAACCTTGACTTTATTTCTATTGGACACCTTTGGAATGAAATGAAACATTAAATTGCACCCCAGACCTCCTCACCTCACCCACATCGGTATCTGACTTTACTGGCACCCTTTTGTTAAAATGATCACAAATCTCAAAAATCTAGTGGAACATCTTCCCAGAAGAGTGGAGGTTATTATAAGAGCAAATGGGGACTTCATGTGGAATGGGTTGGGATTTACCATGCACATTACTAACAGGCTGAAACGTTATCCACTTACTAGATCTATTCTGTAATCCATAATGGTCAGGTGGTGAAATTTAGGGATTCGTCAGAGAAAATGGGACTGTCAGGAAGCTTAGTGCCCCAAGTTAAACTGAAGAGACTTTTCATGGACTTGGATGGATACAGCGAGACTGGTATTATAAGACAAAAAATGCTAAAGATTTCTGTCTCTCAATATGTTCCTCTTGATCAGAGCTCGTGTCTACGGGAAGTACAGGAAAGTCACAGGGTGTTCTCTGCCCTCCTCAGCTCAGTGGAGGCGGCCCACAAAGCCGTGGTGGCAGAGGTTGAGGAGAAACAGCAAGAAGCTGAGAAACAAGTGGACCGACTTCTTAAAGAGCTGGAGAAAGAGATCGCTGAGCTTCAAAGTGGACAGACAACTCCAGATCATCTTCTAGATAGCAAGGAGTGTCTTAGAAAGGTAAGTTAGATTATATCATCAGTATAATCAAATAAGGTTTAATATAAGCACAAAGAGCGATCTCGGGCTCCAAGCACCCTTTACATTTAACCCTGTTAACTGTCTAAAAGGTGCTGATAATTGTTATATTGTTTTATATCAGATATTAGGATAAAATGCTGCAGACCAATTCTCAGCTTGTTTCCTTGATTCGGTTGCTGAGAAACATAAACTTCCATGAACCATGATACACACATCCTTCAGAAATAACTGTCCAGTATATTCATAAAATGTTTATATATATATATATATATTAAGGGTTTGTGTCCCAGTCCTTCCATAGGTCCGAATTTGTCTATTATTGATAGTGTGATGAATCAGAATACTTTATTAATGCCACAGGAAAATTGTTAGGTTGTAGTTACTCGAAGTAAAATTAAAGATAAATAAAGTAAAAATAAAATATAAGACATTAAATAAACATACATGCACATTAAGTTATATATTAATTATAGATGCTGTACAATCAATGAATTTCCATTCTTTTTTTAATATTCTGTACCAAAATGTGTAGCAGCAGTGAAAAAAAGTGATGTGCAAATCCCAAACCTGTCCATTAGATTAGACATTTAAAACAGTTGTACACACATTTAACTGGCAGAAGATGGTGCTGTAGTTCTAATGTAATACATCTTAAATACATTTAATGTAATTTGATCTCATAATATCAGGACAAGGTCCTTTAGAAAACCTTGACTTCTGGAAACAAGAAATAAGCCCAAAATGTAGAAAATGACATTTGCATCAGTTTCTTGACCAGATTCACCTTCTAGTACAGCCTGGAGAACCGGCTTTAAACCTTGAGAGGTGTTTAAGAAACTGAAAATGTTCACAGATCCCTAATAGTTGCATCATTTTAACATAACTAAGCTACTTCAGAAAAACCTTTTCATGTCATACAAACATCTCAAATATATTTTCGGGCTTTTTAAATTCTGCATTACTCAGTATAACAAAATCAATCTAGATTACAAGCTAGGTTACATAGTGAGCCGATACCAATGAGGACAAATTTGAACATCGCATGAGCCACTTTTTATCTCTGTACAAGCACATAAATGACTATTGCCAACACTTTTTTCGAAAAGAAATAATGCAAGTGTGAAATTAGCGATGTTTTTTCTGGCCCAGAATGTAACCTCCTCCAAAACAGAGCACAAAGTGTGTCTGAAAAAACTGAACTGCTTCATTCATTTTTAATTAGATTTCTTTTTCAGCTATTCAGAAATATCTATGGGCTTTTCATTTGATTTTTAAATGGATCTGTGCATTCAGAAATTCTTGGTTTTCTTTTAATATTATATATATATTTAAAGTTCTTACAAAAAAATAATTGTTTTCTTATTTGTAGAGTTTCATTCATTTACCCAGAGAGATGAGGGACTGGTCAAAAGTCACTCTAGAGACAGAGCCATGTGTGGGATTTACCAGGAAAGGCGTGAGCGATTTCATCAACACTGTCAGGGCAGAGGAGAACAAACTGTCTAAAGCAGGTGTGTGTGTGTGTGTGTGTGTGTGTGTGTGTGTGTGTGTGTGTGTGTGTGGTGAAATATTATTTACACAAACATGATCTAATCTAGTACAGTTAGGTTATAGTGAGTGAAGCTAGAAATAAAGAAGGTTAGAATTTCCATGTCACAGCACATGAACAACTCTATTTTTCAGCAAACTCTGTGACCATCTTACATGGAAACCACAGACCACATTTCCCAGAATTTACAGCACTCTCATTCACCCAGCTTCACACTGAACACAGTTTCTCACACACACACACACACACACACACACACACACACACACACACACACACACACACACACACACACACACTTACCCCCTAAGACTGGTTCACACAGTCTTATTGTTCTGACTGTGTTTTGATATTTGACCTGTTTTGGGTTACCATTTATGTTACTCAACTATACTATATTATCGCTTAACTTGTTTCTGTTCCCTGAGTTTTGATACATATTTTGGATTATCTAATTTGGATTTTGATGAAGACTGTTTACATGCATTTTCAAATGACAGACAAAAGAGCAAAAAACTAATCATAAAATATAAGACACAAGGAAAATAATATAAACAAATACAAAAAAATTATTTTTGTTAAAAAACATTTGGAAACACCCAGTCAAAAAAAATTTTCAAGACACACATGCATGTTAGTTTTTTTTATTTCCATTACATAAACTTGGTAATTAAACCAACAAACAAATATATAAATTCCCAGATGCTTAATTTTTATTGAAAAATCCTCCTTTAGCATTAATAAGAGCTTCACACACTCTCGGCATCCTGATGTCGGCATGTTCTTTAAGTATCCAGCTGAAATACTTTTCCATGCCGCTTGGAAAACTTGCCGAAGATGTTCTTCACTAGCTGGAGATTTCTTTCTGACCTTGCGATACATTTCACCCCAGAGCAGTTTAATAGGATTTAGGTGCAGTGACTGGGCAGGCCACTCCATGACAGATAACACTGGAAATGACTGCTCTTTTGATAACTTTTACAGAGCTCGGACGTACGCTTCGGCTCATTGTTGTCCAGACAGAATTTCATGGTGTTTAAGTATAGAATGGTTGCCATGTTGGTTCAGTTTTCTTTTCATGCGGAATAAGTCTCCAACCTTCTCTTCTCCCAAACCATTAACCTTCCACCTCTCTGTTTGACTGTGTGGGTCAGGCAGTCTGCTAACATCTTCTCTCCTGTTCTCTGTCTTACAGAAGAACAGACTTCTTCTGTAGAGACACACATTTGACACTCATTTGTTCACAGAACCTTTTATCCAGTCACTCACTGTCCAATTCCTGTGTGTTTTTGCCTTTTAGCTAGTTTGTTGCATAGAAAGTAAAGGAACATGCATGCGACAAAGTGTTTGACAACGAACATTTCATGTCTTTGAACCATCTATAGACCTTTAGGTGGATTTATACACTATGGAATTAAGAAACAGAAACAGGAATGTTGGAGAGTGTATTAAAACTAAACTGAATGTGCTATGTTTGATTTCACAGAGCTGAAGAGACTGCAGATATACACAGGTATGTTTGTGTATCTGTAATAATCGTCTTCCGTAATTGAAATGTGTGTGGTGGATACTGATTGTGTATTTTTCCCACAGTGGACATCAAACTGAACCATCGCACGGCTCACGCCCACCTGTCCATCTCGGACAACAAGAAGCAGGTCCGATACACAGACAAACAACAGGAGGTCCCTGAAAATCCCAAAAGGTTTGACCGTGTGACTAACGTGGTTACTAAGGAAGCTTTTATCTCAGGTAGACACTACTGGGAAGTGGAAGTAGGAGACAAGACAGAATGGGACCTCGGTGTTGCCAAGCACTCGGTTAACAGGAAGGGGAAATTTACAGTCAGTCCTGCAAACAGCTTCTGGACCCTCAGCCTGAGAAATGGAAATCAGTACATGGCCAACACGCTGCCACCAACCTGTCTGTCTCTAACCCCCAAACCCAGAAAGGTGGCCATTTATCTGGACTATGATGCAGGACGTGTGTCCTTCTTCTGTCCTGAATCCGGGATTCATATCTACACATTTACAGACATGTTTACTGAAAGACTTCATGCTATTTTCAACCCCGGACGACTGCATGGGGGCAAGAACGCTACACCGCTCATCATAACCAGTAACTGCTGCACCATCTGAAAGATTCTCCTTTGACTCTTCTTGTTTAGACGATTGCAGCTAAACCTCTAATCATCTCTACCTGAGTTCTGCCTAAAAATAAAAGACCCAGTCCATATTAATTTATTTCATTATATTGTGTACAAATATGTTTATACCTTGATTTTACTTTACTGGTATTTTTTTAAATAAATAAAAAAGAAACAGTTTGAACAGAACTGCAAGCTTTTTTGTTTGCGCATGTCTCCATTCTGATTGCACGGAAGACTGATTTTGATTTAACTGTCTATGAGCTTTGATTTTAGTACAAGCTATCATCAATAGGATCAAACTGCATGTAACCCCCCCCTCCCAAACACACACACACACACACACACACACACACACACACACACACACACACACAGATTATTTCTTATTTCTGCTCGAATCTCGTTACAATTATCTCATAGTGGATGCCAACTCATCATCTAAAGCATAATCCTAGTAAAACTGAACTGATGTTTATCCTAGGTGATTTATCTCCATGTCAAGATCTTGTAATCTCAATGGACAACTCTCTGATCTCACGTTCACTTACCGCACCCAAACTTCGTGTACCCATGTACAATCAACTGTCCTTTTCTCGCATTGCTAATCTGACACACTCATGCTGATTTCTCCTTTACAACATCTAGAGAATCTGTGTGAGCTTCTGTCCACACAGGGCACTCAGGTGCTTGTTCAGTCACACAACTTTTGTTCAACTCTCCAAGGTTCTCTCACACCACCTCATTGCTAATTTTCCTTTCACTGTCTTCCTCACAGCACTTATCTCACAACCACACTGCAGCACACTACCTTCATTCCCAACCACTACTCCACTTCTCCCATCATCTCTCAGGGTAGGGGAAGACATGCTTCCACACTCTTCTCGGTTCTCTCACTGAGATGGTGGAATGAATTTCCATGTGATGTCCAAACTAGCAGTCTAAAATTGTACCTCAAAAAGCAGTACTTAAATTAGCACTTCTTCTCAACAAAAAGAAATCTCTATAAACAGAGTTTTAGACTGATGGTATGTTTTGTTTGTGTTTGATGAACCAGTATCTGGATGTATTTATAGATGGAGACTTTGTAAGCTGCCCTGAATAAGGGCATCTACTAAATGCTAATGTAAATGTACATTATAGTTTCTTTGGTAACAATCTTGAAGGTGGTTTCTTCACATCACCAGATTTAAAACTGTTTGAGAAGTAAAAGTAAAAGTAAGAAAAGGAGTCAGAGAAGGCCAGAGATGAAAAAGAGGATGGAGAAGAATGAGGGGTGGGGTTGAGGGGGGTCCAGGAGTGCGAGGGCGACAGAACAGCAACTCATTGTGTTGGTCCACCAGGCACTGAGGGACACACACTGGGACACACGAACACACACACACACACACACACACACACACACACACACACACACACGGTGCAGTGAACGCACACACACAAGTCGCATGCTTCTGCCCACCGGCCCACAGACCCGCGCTGGCATCGCAGAGGGCAGCCCTTATCTCTCTCTCTCTCTCTTCACATCTCTCTCTCTTTCTTCACACTATACTGTTCAGTCTTCAGTGCAGCTCGAATCACAGAGTACCTCTGCATTCACATCGTACCTCCATCACCTTCACCCAGAAGCACCTCAACCAGACAAGAGGAGTAGCCAGATTCAGGTAACCATCCCACTTTTCCTCTGATCGAAATACCAGCTGCAAAAAGTAATTTTGTTTTCATTATAAAATGAAATGTATTGACACGTAAAACGAACTTAAAGAGAAGGTTAGAAGTGCTGTTCTGAAATAATGACTCTGAAATTGTCATTCTGTAAATGATTTTTACTCTCATAAAAGATAAAAAGTAGTGGCTTGAGGAGTGGCTTTTGTACAAAAAAAGCATCTTGAACTTTGAGGAAACATTGAGGCACAAACAGACGCTACTCTCCTTATCCCACTCTCAAGGAAACCATGAAAGCTCCTTGTGTTTCCTCGGGCTCTTCATGTTTGTCTGAGATAATCCACTCGCCCTACCAGGCGTAGCTCAACACCCACCATTGGCGTGAAAAGGGTTCATTCTCTGAATTGCCTGATGGAATCCAGCTATGGCTCATTGTTTATGCCAGACCCCTAAATATTTATGATGGGCCATTCGGATGATGAGTCGTGCAAAACCTTTTGAGTTTTTTTTATTTCGTGGTTTTGGAATGTTTTGCATGTGGTGCAAAATGACCAAGGGGAATCAAAAAAGTTGCTGTATCATATAGAAGAAACGTCGTTGTATCATGTTGAGGAAAATTAATTGACGGAAAAAGAAAAAAAAATTTAGGGCTCAATTCCATTCTCAACACTACTGTTCCTGAATACAAATCTATCTCAGTATAAATCTAATGTGAAGAGTCTCACAATGATACCCACCAGGGATGATAAGTTTCATTGGTTCGCATCTGTGCATCGGCACATTAGTTAACGATGTGATGCATCGATTTTAAATAATGTATTGGATACATGATGGCACTTGTATTGCACCGCAAAATTGTTTACATATTTGCATCGGGAAAAAAAAATCATTTATATGTTAATAAATATACTTATATTAGTAGGTGCACTACACTTGCATTAGAAAAGTGACCAATATTCCAATAGATTAACATAGCAGAGGTAGAGCTGCATCTTCCTGGAGTCAGAACAGAAAGGAACATCTGGATTTATTTAATATTCTTTTCCTTTTGCACAACAAAGCCGTGTTTGTGAAAGGGCCATGTTTTAGAAGGCAGAAGGAACCTAATTAAATTGATGATTTGCTGTCTGTCTGAACTAAAGATTTTTCCATTACATCATATTGCTTTGAATCGCAAATCGCATATTGTGTTGAATCAAATCGAAATTGGATCGAACTCCATCATAATGGGGTGAATTGAATCGCATCGCATTGGTGCTGCTTTGGGTAAATGTTTAATATATCGTATTGTTGACTATGCATCAATATGCAAATCGCATTGGCCTCTGTTTTGGAGATGCACATCCCTAAAGCCCACATCCCTGAAGCTTCTTTTTTTTTTTGCTTTGCAGGTTTATTTGACCCACATTCTGGACTGAGGACTCTTACTAATGTTGAAAAGCTTCTTTAATCTGATTTAAAGCTTTCCCTGAGAGCAGGATTTTTTTTTTTTTCTCAGTAACACGGAAAAATAAAACCCAAAGTCACACACTCACCATGGCGACAACAGGGATGCAGCTCCTTGGATTGATCATGTCTATTGTCGGTTGGGTTTGCGGCTTCCTGGTGTGCATGTTGCCCATGTGGCGCGTCACGGCCTTCATTGGCAACAACATTGTGACAGCGCAAATCACGTGGGAGGGCCTGTGGATGAACTGCATCGTGCAGAGTACTGGTGAGATCCAGTGCAAGGTGTATGACAGTATGCTTGCGCTGCCCAGTGATATGCAGGCGGCACGTGGCCTTACCGTGTTCTCCATCTTGATCTGCACCCTGGCTCTGGCTCTTGGCATCCTGGGAATCAAGTGCACCAAGTGTGTGGGTCAGCCAAGCTTGGAGGCACGGCTGGCTCGCATCTCCGGCATACTCTTCGCCGTTGCGGGGTTCCTCTACCTAGTGCCCATTTGCTGGACGGCCCACTCCATCATTAAGGATTTCTACAACCCGTACGTTGCGGCGCCGCACAAGCGTGAACTCGGCCCTGCGCTCTACCTGGGATGGGGAGGCTCGGGCCTGCTGCTCATCGGCGGATCTCTGCTCTATGCTGGCTCCAGCCCTCCCGGCATTCCCTCGTCGCCCACCTTCAGCAGCGGAGAGAGCAGCCCGCGCCGAGCCGGGGGTAGCACACAGGTCAAAGGTTACGTTTAACAAGAGGTCGCGCTTGAGCCCATACCGATCTCCTCTGCTAGTTTTCCCCATCGTCATACACTCCAGTTAATGTTAATGTATTTTTTTATTATTCACTGTCACTGTTAATGCCTGACTATGAAGAGTGAAGGAAAAAAATGTCATTTATTTCAGTTTATCATCCTCTTGTGTCGTAGTATAACCCTCTCTTTCTCTCTCTATCTTTTTGTGTATTTATTCATGTATGGAAAAAAATAAAGACATCCTCCAAAAGCCTGTCCTGATATAACGTGTTAGCTGTGGAAAAATGCAAGGTGATCAATTAAGATTGGAATCAGCTATGTTCAAACACCAATCTTTATGGGGATACATTTACTGCATTTCACTGACGCCCTTATTGAGAGTGACTTACAACTGTGCAGTTAACGGGTTGCAGTGGCAGTTCAGTGATTCTTGATGGTGCTGAGATTTGAACCTGTGACCTTCTGATCCAGAGTGGACTGCATCTACTATCAGCCTATGCTTGTCACATGACCTAGTCACATGCCACTGATTACTTTTGTTCCTTGTCACCTTTATTGAGAACATATCAGCCTCAGGCATGAACATGGCTTAGGAGAGATTCAAATGCATGTGCTAATTACGATATTGGTGATCAGTGACGTGATTATGTCATGCGATGTGCAGAGGCTTATGGGAGACGTGGTCCTGTGGCTCCATGCATAATCCTGACAACATACGTACATATCTTTTATATATTTTTGTCAGAGAACCTGGGGAATGTTATATGCAGACCACAAAGAGCTTATCAAGTATGATTAAATAGATAAGAAATATGCCATGTCTAGCTCAACTTTTCCTTTTATAGATACAATTCAATTGAAATGTGTGAAACAAATGCTAGAAATGATACAATGGCACAATTTAGACACATTAGCATAGCATTGTCCAATTTTTGTTGAATTGTTTCATTACTAGCAATTGAGGCAGCATTGTGTACCGAATACTGTGGCACTGTGTGCATCCCTTTCCTCCATATAGGTGTCTTTCATGCTGAGAAACACTCTGCATTGTGTAGAACCGGTAGCCGATGAGGACACACTCGGCCCGTGCTGTCTCCCTCAATGACTGTATCTAACTGTAGTGTGGGGGGGCTGTTGCTGTACGCCAGAAAAACAGTGCCATTGTATAGAGCACGACTGGCATAGGAGCAACAATAGCCCATAGTGTTTTGTCTGCCTGCTAGTGAGTCATATGTGATCTAATGCTACTGGTGCAGGATTTAAACAACAAAAAATATAGAAAAACATTGTAAATATAACAAATGCATGGTTGTTCTGAACGTGTTTTAGTAAATTGGGCTTATTTTTTCGTTAGCAAGCCCACGGTTTGAATGGTAAGCTGATCAAGCACTCCTGTCCTAACCCTTAGTTCTTACTCTAAGCTAATTTAAACATCTGGTCTCTGATTAATTCAGATATTTCCGAAGTGACTATGATCGGCACTAATGGCATTTCATAATTTGTTGAGAATATTCACTATCTGAAATAAACATTTCATTGTCAAAAAATGGACACTTGACTTGGTAGTGCTCTCTGCTTTTGCTGTAATCGGGCAAGAAAAGGTGCTTAGGTTCAAGAACACATTCCTGTGGAACTGAGACATGTCTCTATTTTGGCATTTACGGCCCAGTATTATAATTATTTAAAGTATAACAATAAATATATACTTGGGCCTAAATCAGACCCTTGTGGGACACCGTATTGCATTGTAGATAGATAAAATCTATACTAAAGACAATTTACATTATATATGAAAGAAAGAAATATACTGTGCCTGCCAGACATGTCTTTTGCGATACATGCCTGTTCCGATGCAACAAACTAGCTAGAAGGAAAAAACACAAAAGAATTGGACAGTAAATGATTGGAAAAAAAGTTCTGTGGACAAATGAGTTTAAATGTGACATTTTTGTCTCTAATAGCATAACTTGTGTAAGATGGAGAACAGTAGAGAACATGTTAGCAGACTGCCTCACCCTCATAGTCACACATGGAGGAGGAAAACTTAATGGTTTGGTGTTGTTTTGGAGCAGAGAAGGTTGGAAACTTGTTCCAGGTCAAAGGAATCCTGAATCAACATAGCTACCAGTCCAAACTTCAACACAATGCAATTCTGTCTGGACTGTGGCTCCTTGGAACCGACTTCACCATAAAACAAGACAATGAGCCGAAAACATACATCCGAGCTCTGTAGGTGTTATTTAGAGAGCAAACATTCAACTGGGAGGTTATCTATCATGGAATGGCCTGCCCAGTCACCGCACTTACTGCTCTGGGATGAACTGGATCACAAGATCGGAAAAAATATCCAACCAGTAAAGAACACCTTTTTTACAAGAGGATGTTTGAGAAGAAATGAACTGTTCGGAAAACTTTATAAGGGTGAACTAGTAAGACCAGCTGGACAGGAAAGAAAACCATAAAATGCAAAAAATGTAAACAGAGGACAGAAAAAAAGAGTGGACTTAGTAATAATCTAGAGAGGTGCGTACACTATAAGGACACCTAACCAAAAGATTGCTATGTGCTTTTTGAACATCCCACATTTCACTCTTAGACCCAATTTGCTGTTATAATACCCTCTACACTTCTGGGAAGATGTTCCACTAGATTTTTTGGAAAATTTTGTGAGATTCATTTAGCCACAAGGGCTAAGGAGGAGGCCTGGGGTGCAGTCAGCTTTCATGTTCATCCCAAAGGTGTTCAATAGGGTTGGGTTCAGAGCTCTATAGCAGAATATCTTCCACTCCAAACATATGCGCATGGAGATGGCATTGTGCACAGAGGCATTTACATGCTGGAACAGGTTTGGGTATAGCAGTTCAAGTGAAGGAAAAATGTAATGCAAGCGCATCCAAAGACGTCCAATACGCCTCCAACTTAAAAAAAAAAAAGAAAAGTTAGATGGTCCAATAGAGTTTAGGTATGTTTTGAGACAAATGTTTGTTTATGGAGCTGGGTACAGGGCACAGAATGTCCTGGCGCTATACTGTCTCCACGTTTTTCATTGGTATTAACCCATTTACTCTTACTTAATCATCCTTAATGTCTGAAATGGTATTGGAACTGCCATTAAGAATAAATCAGGGTTTTTTTAAAAACTAATTATAACTAATTTATTTAAATAATAACTAAAAAGAAAATTATACTGCTACTATGACTACTACTAATAATAACAATTACAAAATATTAATAACAATAATAACAATATAAATAAGACTTTTGAACATCTCATAAATCCATGTATGAAGCCTGTATGAAGGCAGAATGATGTGTGTTTGAAGCCTGTATGAAGCCTGTATGAATTCTATATGATGCCTGTATGAAGTCTGCATGAAGCCTGTACGAAGCCAGAATGACGTGTATGAAGTCTGTGTGAAATCTGTATTAAGCCTGTGTAATATCTTTATGAAGTCTGTATGAAACCTGTGTGAAGTTTTTTTTATTTTGTATGAAACCTGTATAAAATCTTTATTATGCCTGTATAGTGTCTTTATTAAGTGTGTATTGAGCCTGCATTAAGTCTTTATGAAGTCTATATGATCAGCAACACTTTGATTTAGCTTTATGTTCATTCATAACCCGCACTGTTCACTATCTCACAGCCTCATTAGGGCACCTTTTCATTAGAGTATTGGGGATTGAACATTGAGGCGTCACAGCGGAAATGTACGTCACGTGATTCACCCCCCCCCCCTCCCCCCCTCACAGCTGGTTTGGTTGAGCATAATAAATAGCGAAGCGTCTCGTCATCAAGTGTCCAGTTCAACGCCAAAAACATGGGCAAAGGTGGAGGAACTTTCGAAAGGCTGTTGGGTGGGTTTTCTTGAAATGTTTCTTTATTTGGCTATTAATTTCTTTCTTTCTTTCATCAACCCGATCAATTGTATTAAACGTCTTGATCTATTAGCTAGCTATACCGGGGTTGTGGCTACCGCTTGCTTCGTCACCCGTTTTGTTTTCAACAAGTCCCACCTTCTCGTTTCCGATTGGTCATTGTTATAGACTGACGTGTAGTTTTGGAGCATGCAGCCAATCTTGGTGTGCGAAGTCAATGTTCCCTAGCCAATTAGAACGCAGAAATGAAAACGGGTGGGAAACGAAATTAAATGTGTATATTTGTAACCCATTTTTCTCCCTGTATATAAACGTGAGCGCAAATATTCGCGATGAAATTCTCGATTTAATGTTATAAACGCCACTTACGTGCAGTTAATCCCCGCCAAACGTGTTTGTTCGGAGCTAAAGAAAGCTGAGTTAGCCGTGTTAGCATGCTAGTTAGGGTAACTAGCCTTGCCTGATTGTTTTTTTTTTTTTTTATAATATATGAAAAGGTCTAGCAGTGTTTAAATGTTGGTTTGGTGAAAAAGGAAAAAAATATATATTTATTATGTGTGTATATACACTTTTCTACTTTCATGTCGCTTTTCCGATGAAAAAGTTGCATCATTAGTAAACATTTCATTGCTAATCAGAACCCAGGCGACGATGTGTGGCCTTGTTTGTGTCTCTTTTCTCATTCTGTGCCGTGAAACCGGAATTAAATCAAGAAGAAATGAAATCCATCTAACCAGCATCCAGGAATTTTCTCAGGAAAAACGGAGAGATGATTAGAATAGTTTTTTTTTTTTTTTCCTCCCCTGAATGATGACCAGCTGTCAGGAGGCCTGTCACATGATGATTCATCTTATAGAAACAGATAATAGTTGTGATTTCTGCCATTATTTTAAAGACATAAACATTAAATTCTAATGATTCATCCAAAAAAGGAAAGAACAATGAGGTTTTGGAGGACATGGAGAGATCCAGCCTGATGTGGAAAGTGTTAGTGTGTATAAACCTACTGATCAAACAGTACAGATTTTTGGTATAGGATTAACAGGATTCCTCCCAAGACACTACAGAGCCTCTGGATAAACTGAGAGAGGTTGGTAGGTAGGTACCTGGGAGGGGGAGAGAGAGAAATAGAGAGGGGGGGAAATTGGTAGGTACCTGGGAGGAAGAGAGAGAGAAAGTGAGAGAGGTTGGTACTGGGGAGGGAGAGAGAAATAGTGAGGGGAGAGAGAAATTGGTAGGTACCTGGAAAGAAGAAAGAGAGAAAGTGAGAGAGATTGGTACTGGGCGGGGAAGCGAGAGAGGTTGGTAGGTAGGTACCTGGGAGGAAGAGAGAGAGAAAGTGAGAGAGGTTGGTACTGGGGAGGGAGGGAGAGAGAGAGAGAGAGAGAGAAAAAAATAGAGAGGTTGGTAGGTAGGTAGGTACCTGGGGAGAGTGAAAGCGAGAGAGGTTGGTAGGTAGGTACCTGGGAGGAGAGAGAAATAAAGAGGGGGTTGGTAGGTACCTGGGAGGAGGGAGAGAGAGAGAGAAAAAGTGAGAGAGGTTGGTACCTGGGGGTAGAGGTTGGTAGGTGCGAGGGAGGGAGGGAGGGAGGGAGGGAGGAGAGAAAGTGAGAGAGGTTGGTACCTGGGGGTAGAGGTTGGTAGGTACCTGGGAGGAGGGAGGAGAAAGTGAGAGAGGTTGGTACCTGGGGGTAGAGGTTGGTAGGCACGAGGGAGGGAGGAGGAGAGAAAGTGAGAGAGGTTGGTACCTGGGGGTAGAGGTTGGTAGGTACCTGGGAGGGAGGGAGGGAGGGAGGGAGAGAAAGTGAGAGAGGTTGGTACCTGGGGGGTAGAGGTTGGTAGGTACCTGGGAGGGAGGGAGAGAGAGAGAGAGAGAGAGAGAGAGAGAAAGTGAGAGAGGTTGGTACCTGAAAAAGAGAGAGCGGTACCAACCACACAGTGTTCTGTTCTTTCTGTATCGCATCAGTTTTTTTTAATAGATGCCGTGCATTATTTTAATCTGATGATTTGCTCGTTATTGCGCCTTAAGGTTAAATGAGGGACCCAGTTTCTATAAGTAGAACACACACGTCCAACAATCAGATTTAGATGCTGGTGGTTACCTATTACCTGGTTTTGTTTGGTTCTATCTTTTTGCCTCTTTGTCCACCTGACAACAAGATAAGATTGGTATGAGCTATTTGATCGTCCTATTCCACATTAAGTACCCATTTCCTGTTAGAATAAGCTCCACTCTTTTGGGAAGATGTTCCACTAGATTGTCAGGTACTGATGTAGGTGAGGTGAGGAGGTCTGGCGTGCAGCGTTCCAATTCATCCAAAAAGTGTTGTGTAGGGTTGAAGTCAGAGCTCTATAGCAGGAGATCTTCCACTCCAACCCAAGTAAAGCAGATCTTTAAGAAGCAGGAGCTTTGTGCACAGGGGCATTGTCATGCAGGAACAGGTTTGGGTCTTCTTGTTCAAGTGAAAGGAAAACTTCATGCCAACATGTCCAGAGGCATCTTATATAATTGTGTGTCTCAGCTTTATGGGAACAGTTTGGGGAACTGAAGAAGAACCGCATATAGCTGGAAAACACAGGTGTTCCAATACTTTTATCCAAATAGTGTGGGTTTTTAATTCTCACCTTGGAACTTCATCTCGCCTCCTTTTATTTCCTGTAGTTGTATTTTGTAATAAACTAATTTGGTTTATCCCTCAGTTATAAAGTCATGACAAGTGGATTTAATTTGGAATTGTTTATTTTACTCCTCTTTGTGGTGAAAGTAGGGAGCAGGTTAAGAAGAGCCTGGAGAGGTGGAGATATGCGCTGGAGAGAAGGAGAATGAAAGTCAGTAGGAGTAAAACAGAGTACATGTGTGTGAATGAGAAGGAGGGCAGTGGAGGGGTGTGGTTGCAGGGAGAGGTGGAGAAGGTGGAGGAGTTCAGGTACCTGGGGTCAACAGTGCAAAGTGATGGAGAGTGTGTTAGAGAAGTGAAGAAACGAGTGCAGGCAGGGTGGAGTGGGTGGAGAAGAGTGATAGCAGGAGTGAATTGTGATAGAAGAGTATCTGTAACAGTTTATAGGACTGTGGTGAGACCTGAGATGTTGTATGGTTTAGAGATCGTGGCATTGACTAAAAGACTGGAGGTAGAGAGCTGAAGATGAAAGAATATTATCCATCCTGTTTTACAGACAAGGCCACCAGTCAGCTGCTTCTGGAGACAGACTGGGAGTCCATCCTGCAGATCTGTGACCTTATTCGGCAAGGAGACACACAGTAAGTCCTCTTTGCGCCGGCATCCCTGTGACCCAGCTGTAGTTAATATTCCTATAAGAACACTTTATTTATTTATTTATTTATTTATTTATTTATTTCATCACTCTCAGGGCCAAATATGCAATTGCCGCCGTTAAGAAGAAGCTGAATGACAAAAATCCACACGTAGCTCTCTACGGCCTCGAGGTAAGACCCGGCTCAGAATCTCACATCTCGATGAGGAAATGCTTTTTTTGGTTCTGACATGGGTGTCTTCCAACCAGGTTTTGGAGTCGGTGGTGAAGAACTGTGGCCAGACGATTCATGATGAAGTGGCGAGCAAGCAAACCATGGAGGAGCTCAAGGACCTGTTCAAGGTAGAGTTTCATTCCACTTCATCTGAGCTAGATGATGCTTAAAGTTCTGAAATATTTATTTGCGTCCGGTCTGTAGCCAACTACAATTGTCTTTATGCTGATGAACCCTCCAAGAAATGACCTGGCAACAGCACTCTATTCACTAGCGACGATAAAAGAGCTGCTGAAATCGTCTCAGTGTTTAAAGACACTACGCTTTCTCTGTGTTCTCTTTATGTGTTCTCTAAAAGAATGATCAGTTCCTAAATACACTTTCTAGATATATCCAGGATCTTGAGACATGAGCTAGTCTACGTTCACGTGATTGCACTTGCTGTATTTTGGTTCATGTAGAATCAAACGGTCCAAACCATTGTGGTAGCACAAAATCTTTCCTTCACTTGAACTAGGAGTCTGTTCCAGCATGACCATGACCATGCCCCTGTGCACAAAGCTCCAGCTCCATGAAGATCTGCTTTACAATGCTTTTGAATGAAAGATCTCCTGCTTTAGAGCTCAGGAGTCAATGTTCCAATTCATCGCAAAAGTGTTCAGTAAGGTTGAAGTCAGAGCTCAAAAGCAGGCCACGCAAGATCTTCCACTCCATCCCATGTAAATCTTATCTTCATGGTGCTGGTATTTGTGCACAGGACCATTGTCATGCTGGAAAAGGTTTTGGTCTCCTAATTCAAGTGAATGAAACATTAAATGCTAACACATCCAAAAACATCATATACAGTTGTGTGCCTTCAACTTTGAGGGATACAGTTTAAAGAAGAACCACATATAAATGAAAAAGACAGATTTTTTGTGTGTTTTTGAGTAAATACAATATTTTCTGTTTTTGTAACTTGAGTAAAAATGTGTCCTGAGGTCTCTGAGTGCTGGTGTGAAGTCTGGAAGAAAACTATGATCTATGAATCCATATTGAAATGATATGGTTTACACAATAGTGTTGTTCCGCCCTGTGATCATGGAGGCTGTCACTTCTTCAGTGTTGTGAATCCTGCCTTCCTGATGAGTCATGCTGCACTTTTAACTTCCTGCTTACGTCATCGTGTCACGTGTCCTCTCGGGTTTTTTTTTTTTTTTTTTAAACTCTAGGGAGTTCCAGCAAGTGCCAGAACGAGAAACGCTTTTGTGGATTGTCTAAAAAATCAATGTGCCGATGAAACATTGTGTAAAAGGTAATATCTAAAACGGCTTGTTGATCAGAGTGGATGGATTTTACATGATGTGAGAGTTGAGTGATGTTCTTCTTCTTTAGCTGTTGTTGTTCACAACGATCACAGAGCTCTGAAAATGTTTTTTTTTGTTTTGCTAATAGTAAGAAATAAGGGTGGACTTGTTTATAGTGACATTGTATTCAGGTTTAGCTAAAGGTTGTGGATCAGTGAAGTATTTTCAAGCTCGTATGACAAGTCCAGTTGTCTCGACATACTACTCGCATTGTGCTTTTTAACACAGGGACTGTTTAGTCCATTTCAATCAAACCCCAGTGTGTTGCGGTCCTTGTTCTAAGCTGTGTTCTGCCTCTGAACAGATCCTAGTGCTGTTTGAATTCAATGGAAGTGTGTGAGAGTGTGTGTACAGAAGGTAAACACCGTGTTGTGGTTCGCTGTATCGTTCTCGACATGTGGGATTGCATATTAAGTCAGAGATTGAAATGTTGTGGTTAGTAACTTTAAATACACAATATAAACAAAACACCTGATTTTTCCACCCACATCTTCAAACTGTTTCCATAATTCTTTGGAGGCACCCGATTGTACAGGATGTGTTTGGATGCTGTAGAAAGAAATTCACTTAAACTAGGAGACCTGAACCTGTTCCAGCATGACAACGCACCTGTGCACAAAGCTCCATGAAGACCTGCATTACAATGATTTGAGTGGAAGATCTTAAGTGGACTGCAATAATGTATAGGTCATGGATACTGGATAAAAAAAAAAACACAACACTCCATGTAAAATATTACTAAACTTTATTACAAAATATTTAAATCATTTACAAATAAATAAAAACATCCAAAAAGAAATATATAAAAAAGACGCTTCAACAAACAGCGTGGCGTTAGCGATTCACCTCTAGAGGCCGCTCTCGTAAAGACTCAACCCAGAAAAACTATCGCACGGATATTTAAAGATCGTTCCAGCAACCCATTAATTGAAGAGAAAAAAAACAAAACGATAAATCAGTCAACGTCTACTATAAAGTTTTGAACTCAACCCCCTTTGAAGACTTTTGGGATGAATTTTTCATGATCACTGCACCCTAGGCCTCCTCACCTAACATAAACTTTACACCCTTTTGTCTGACTGAGCAAAAATCTCCACAAACACACTCCATAATCTCTTTGGAATTTCTTTCAGAAGAGTGGAGGTTATTATACCTTCAAATGGGATATTCAAAACCACCTTCTGATTGTATGCTCAGGGGTCCAGGTGTTTGTTCATATAGTGCATTTTTGCTACTAGAATGTAGATACGCCTCTTTGTATGTCCTCAAGCGCTGAATTGCATGGAAAAACAAGTTTTTGACTGAGGTGCTGACAGTTTTTTACATGCACTCATTATTTTCATGCTGATGTTTCTGGTTCTCCCTCAGAAACAAACCGAGCCAAACGTCAGGAACAAGATCCTGTACCTTATCCAGGCCTGGGCTCACGCCTTCCGCAACGAACCCAAGTACAAAGTGGTCCAAGACACCTACCAGATCATGAAGGTTGAAGGTACAGAGCACAGTTTAGTCATAAAAAGAAAAATGAGAAACAAAGGCAGTACATCTAAATGAATTATTTTGTTCACCAGGTCACGTGTTCCCGGAGTTTAAAGAGAGCGACGCCATGTTTGCTGCTGAAAGGGTGAGCAGTCCTGCTAGAGAGACTGTCAGGGTTTTGAATCGTGTATTACGTAGACAATGATAAAGGTGTTTTTACAGGCCCCCGATTGGGTGGATGCCGAGGAGTGCCACAGGTGCAGAGTTCAGTTCGGAGTGATGACCCGCAAGGTAAACCGTGATAGCCTGTTCCTCTTTACCTGCCGCGATTTAGCGAGCCGGGTGTCCCAATACTTTTGATTATGTAGTGAGGGTGATATCAGAGCACCATTGGTGTTTTTTATTCTCTCCCTCAGCACCACTGCCGAGCATGTGGACAGATCTTCTGTGGCAAGTGCTCCTCCAAATACTCCACGATCCCAAAGTTTGGCATTGAGAAAGAGGTTCGAGTGTGTGAGCCCTGCTTTGAGCACCTTAACAAGTAAGTCCAAGTCGAAAATGAGACATCACACACACAAAAACAGAAGCTTGTTACTACTCTTTACCCAGTACTGATTTCCTCATGCTGCTGTAAGGAAAATCCCCAAACACTACCTATAAAAAAAAAAAAAAAACTGCATTCCTACATGCCGCATTTCACGTCTTCCAATCTGTCTCTTTAGAAGTCTTGCGTTCTGATGTGGGTGTCTTTTTTTTTTTTTTTTTGCATGTCTTCTGAGATTCACTCTGTGTGTGTCTTCTGATCCCCTCTCCTCACCAGCCACCCCTCCCTGTCTCCCCCTTCTAGGAAAGCAGAAGGGAAGAGCAGCAGCAGTAGCAGCAGCAGCAGCACCGGCGGCGGCGGCCAGTCCGAGCTTCCTCCCGAGTACCTGACCAGCCCTCTGGCCCAGCAGTCTCAGGTAGTGGAGCGCCTCCTAATGGTGTCTGTTTAGCATTGTTCTTGCACTACCGTTTCCTGGAGCATGACCATTAGAAACCTGGTCTCTGTACACTTTTAAAATGAATCGCAGGTAGTTCCCTGGTTACAATGGTATGATTTTTACGTAAAGCATTTTAAGTTCCGCACGGCCGGCAAACAGCGCATATGCGGGAGTAAACGTTGGAACGCTGCCAGGATGAATGGCGGTCGACATACCTGTATTTACTTCCTGTATTTTACTAAGCAATGCCCCTGTTTAATTTATTGTTAATTGTGGCATTTATTTCGCCCTTCTGTCCTAGCAGATGCCCCCTAAGAGAGATGAAGCAGCACTGCAAGAGGAAGAGGAGCTGCAGCTGGCCATTGCTCTGTCTCAGAGTGAAGCTGAGGAGAAGGAGAGAATGGTGAGATGGTCGCTCTCTATTTCTCCTGTGATATGTTTATAAAAATTCAGAGGGGGGGGGAAGCATGAAATCTTTATTTATTTATATATATATATATATATATATATATATATATATATATATATATATATATATATATATATATATATATATTATATTTATATTTATATTTATTTATATATATATATATATATATATATATATATATATATATATATATATATATATATATATATATATTTATATATATATATATATATATATATATATATATATATATATAAATAAAGATTTCATGCTCCCCTCTGAATTTTATATATATATATATATATATATATATATATATATATATATATATATATATATATATATATATATATATATATCTCAATCTTTCATTTTTTCTATAATATGTTCATGTAGAGGCACAAGGGCTCGTACCCCGTGTACCCCAAAGCCGACCCAACCCCAGTGACCTCCTCCGCTCCACCCGTCAGCACTCTTTACTCTTCTCCTGTGGTAAGGTCACGATTTTCTATGCTATTTTATATCATTTTGATACTTCAATAAATGACAGGTGTGTGTTGCAGTGCGTCACATTATTGACTCTCTCTTTAGAATTCCTCCGCTCCTTCAGCTGAAGATGTTGATCCTGAGGTACGTATCTCTTCAACCAAGTTCTTTACTAGACAGCGTTTACACTTAATTATTTGATGATAAATAATTATAATAATCTAATAATAATGACGTCTATCTCTCTTAGCTGGCCCGCTATCTGAACAGGACTTACTGGGAGAAAAAGCAGGAGGAAGTGCGCAAGAGTCCCACCCCGTCTGCTCCTGCACCGGTGCCATTGGCTGAACCGATTCCAGTCAGCCAGCCAGCAGAAAGCCATGCCCCTGTTCAGCCCATCAACATAGTAGAGGTACTTTTTAAATATTAAGTGTGTGCGGCTTTTAAAATATAAACGAATCGGATTTGGTTGCGCGAGTGCAGCTGATTTGCGATGCACCTCCTCAGCAGCAGTACCAGAACGGAGAGTCCGAGGAGAACCACGAGCAGTTCCTCAAAGCGCTGCAGAATGCAGTCACCACCTTCCTGAACCGCATGAAGAGCAACCACTTGCGCGGGCGCAGTATCACAAACGACAGCGCCGTGCTCTCGCTCTTCCAGTCCATCAACAACATGCACCCGCAGCTGCTGGAGCTCCTTAACCAACTCGACGAGAAGAGACGTGAGGCAGCGCTGTTGCACCTCATACAAAATTTAGGATTATAATGATCGCGTGTTATTAATGCAGCGCTCATTAATATTTGTTTGTTTCGTCTGTAGTGTACTATGAAGGGCTGCAGGATAAGCTGGCGCAGGTTCGGGATGCACGGGCCGCTCTGAACGCTCTGAGGGACGAGCACCGCGAGAAACTGCGCCGTGCCGCAGAGGAGGCAGAGAGGCAGAGGCAGATCCAGCTCGCTCAGAAACTCGAGATAATGAGGCAGAAGAAACAGGTGAGACCCACATGATCGAGATTCATTATCAATAGATGATTGCTTGGTACATACAATGATGAGAGTTGAGGAGGAGAAAAGTTGAGGTAGAGCTGATTGTTGATCGGTGACGTTTCTTGGTTGTCGCAGGAGTATCTGGAGATGCAGAGACAGCTGGCCATTCAGCGTCTGCAGGAGCAGGAGAAGGAGCGGCAGCTGCGCCTGGAACAGCAGAAACACACCATCCAGATGCGTGCGCAAATGCCTGCCTTTTCCCTGCCTTATGCCCAGGTGAGCTCCATCCTCTGAATTCACCTAGTCTACTTGCTTGGTTGGTGGAGAGACATCTCTGTGCCAGAGAGAAAAAACACTCCCAGCAGGGGAGATGTATTGCAACACCTTCATTCTTCTCAGTATCAATTACACATTCTGATTTTAATCTGTGTATTGTTGCAGTCTGTAACGCATTTTCAATCTTTTGCATGTGCTCTAGATGCAGTCGCTGCCGCCTAACGTGGCAGGAGGGGTGGTGTATCCACCCACCGGACCCCCCAGTTACCCCGGCACATTCAGCCCTGCTGGATCAGTGGAAGGCTCTCCCATGCACGGGGTCTACATGAACCAACCCGGGCAAGCAGGAGGAGGACCATACCAAGCCATGCCGGCATCAGCTACAGGTGAGCTCCATGTGGTTAAATCTGAGCTTATTGAAAGCATCATGTTAGATCTTGTGTTCTATTCATCACACAAACAAATTTATTTCATAGATCCCAACATGGTAAACGCCTACATGTATCAAACCGCGGGAACGGGTGGGCAACCTGCCCCCCCTGGTCAGGCTCCGCCTCCTAACACCAGCCCTCCGTACACTAACTATCAGCCCACTCCGACACAGGGCTACCAGGTAAGAGCTGAAAGCAACACCAAAGTCTACCAACATTTTGACACGGGCTTAAATCACACTACCGTGCCAAGGAAACCAATGTGCATTGCGTTATCATTCCATCTCTGTTTTTAAGTGCACCAGTTTAAACCATCACATCTTTTTCTCCTCTGTAGAATGTGGCATCTCAAGCCCAGAGTTTGCCCCCGATGTCCCAGGCTGCCCCAACCAACGGCATGACCTACATGGGTTACCAGCCTTACAGCATGCAGGTCAGGATTCTCACACAGAGAGAATGTAAAGTGCTATCTCTAACAAGTGATGAATTTATACATGAATATTATCGCTCTCTCATTCTCGTAGAACATGATATCAGCACTTCCTGGACAGGACCCCAACATGCCTCCGCAGCAGCAGTACATGCCTGGCCAACAACCCATGTACCAGCAGGTGAGGTCTTAATATAGTGTTCTAGCTGTCCAGTCGGCTCAATTATCACCTAGACATCTGTTTTGATAAATTTGGGAGAAATAAGGTCTATTAAACTTGATATTGATATGGTGGATAGAATCCTATGAGTTCAGCCTTTAGAAAGAAGTTCTAGCGATTACAACTAGCAATGCACCAAAACCCTTATTATAGCTCTATATAGATTTTATCATATTACCATTTCATCATATTCAAACTCATTGCAATTAGTTTTAATTGGTTATAAAGGGAATTTCATTAGCAGTTCGGACGTCACAATCGTGTCCCATCTGCTCATGCAATTACAACATGGGTGCGCTGTTCGATGAAACGACTCAACACTATGATGGTGCGTGTTGAGGAGCGGCGAGGGCTCCTCACGACAGCAGCTGGAACAGCCTCAATATTTCTGGTGTGCAGGCCATTCAACAGCACCTGGGGACTTTTATTATTATTATTATTATTATTTTAAGTCTGAACCTTTTTCTTCTAAATGATGCCCCTGTGAGCCGAAGGAACACAATCATGATGACTGGTCCACTGGTATAACTAATGGCAAGGGGTTCTAAACGAGGTCGCACTGGTTCCAAACAATTGCCGATGCCCCAGGGTCGCAACCTCTTGGTTCCAAAGTTTCCCATTTCCCTTCGCCACCGTGTGTGTGTGTGTGTGTGTGTGTGTGTGTGTGTGTGTGTGTGTGTGTGTGTGTGTGTGTGTGTGTATATATATATATATATATATATATATATATATATATATATATATATATATATATATATATATATATATATATATATATAACCTTAATAACTTCCTACCAATCGGAAGTGAGAATTTTTACACTGGTTCAGTTCAGACTGAAATGCATATAATTTAGTTAATGGCGTAGATTATTTTTGCCAACTAAATTAACATTATATTTTATCCTACTTTTGTTGGCTACGTGTATGCAGATGGCGCCCCCTGGAGGTCATCAGCAGCAGGCACAGCAGCACCCCGCAGGCAGCGCAGAGGCTCAACTTATCTCCTTCGACTAAAATTTCCCATTCTTGTCTATTCCACTACACTACATTCTCAAGCCCTCTGATTTCCAACCGCTACACACACACACACACGCACACACAGACCCACTCACAATATTTCTGTGATCATCTGTTAAGGAGAAAGTCCTGGTTATCATAAATATGACTCATCACAGCTGATATGATCTTTCTCTCTCTTAATGCTTTACATAACGAGAAGTCTACAACTGGTTGTGAAATCCTCCAACTCTCGAAACATGTATAACGTTTCCATATGAAACACCTCTTAGCTAGTCATTCGTATCCTTGAATATTAACAGGATGTATTAAAAATTAAAAATGAAGAAAAAGAAAAAAAGACGTGACCATCTACATATTTTTCTAAAGTCGATCTGCATGCGTTTAGTTCTTCTTTACGGAGTCTCCAACCCGATCGCTTCTCGTGTCTCTCACGGCCACTGATCCCAACATTCCAGAGCAGCGATCATCCCGGGAATCCAGAGTCCGTAATATCATTATCACGGAATCCTAGTTCTTCTTTCGTATATTCGGTTCAATTTAAGGGGACTGGTGCTGTATGGTGTTTTGGTTTATTATTTTTTTCTGCTTTTAGTGTCGATTTGTAAGAAAATGGGAGGAAAAAAAGGACAATTTCACAATACAGAGAAAAAAACGAATGCAGCTGAGATGAAAAGGAAGCTGTTGTAGAGAGCGATGAGACAGGATTATATAGCGATTCAGAGGAAGTCTGCTTTAAAATAAATAAATAAACGCATGTTTGTAATGTCAATCGAGCAGTTCTGTAACCCTTTAATGCCATCTGTGGACAGCTTCGCTCCATCATACTGATCCGTATGACTCCGGAAAAAAGTTTTGAAATTATATTTAATAAATATCTCATTCTTTTACTGTGCAATTTTTTGCCAAGTGTGATTTATTGTGGGGGAGGGAAATAAGATGGCAATATTGAAGAGGGAAAAGAGGAGATGTGAGGAGTTGGTTTTGTGGAAATTTCAAGAAATCAATTAAAAAAATGTTAATTATTAACATTAAATAATATTTTTTAATATTTAATACAATAAAGAAAATAATGACAATTGTCAAATATCTATATTATGTATTTCTTTTACATTTTGCTCTACTATTTTTCTTAGATTTTTGCAGCAATCTCAGTTCGTGTTATTAATCTTCTTATACATATGTCTATATAGGCTGTAGTTTTTATCTTTTAGACATGTTCTCTTCACTTGAACAAGGAGAGCCAAATCAGTTCCAGCATGACATGGCTCTGTACACAAAGCCACCTCCATGAAGATCTGCTTGACACAGGTTGGAGTGGAAGATCTCCTACAATAGAGCTTTGCTGTCAAACACCTTTGGGATGAATATGAACATTGCACCCCAGACCTCCTCACCTCACCTCCATCAATACCTGACTTTACTACCACCCTTGTGGCTGAATAAATCTCACACAAATCTCTAAAAAAAAAAAATCTAGTGGATCATCTTCCCAGAAGAGTGGAGGTTATAATAACAGCGAATGGTAACGTGGAATGGTGATTATGATGATGATGTAATCCCCATCTTCTGGCCAATCATATGAATATTCATGGAATGAAGGGAAAGTATTTGAAATGGTGTGTAAATCTGTGAAAGGAAGATAAAAGTAGAACATCTATTTTCCCCCTAACTGTTACACACCATTCTCTCTAGCCGTAACCTGTTCCCAAACGAGAGCTGTCCGAGCACGTCGATGTCTGGAAGACTTCATTCAGGATTATTGAGCAAGATTGTAAAGAACCAAGGTTGTGAGTAAATGCTCACGTTTCCTGCAGGTTCTGGTCTAATTCTTCATGCATGTGTCTCTCAGAAACCACAGGCTTCTTTTTTACAGGCTCTGTATATAGTTGTAGAGATGGAAATAGAAGACAGGGAGAAAGAAAGACTGATTACATGCAATTATACTGTAAGGAAATCATGATGCATGATCAGGTGATAAAGTTAGTGGTAACTCCTGAGCGAAATGAACTATGTGCTGCCCTGTACCAGAGCCCAGCTCCAGGACGAACAACTCTCGCTCAGCCTGATCATTCTGGACATCCTGCAGGACCGAGAATAATGTGTCCTGACTGCACATGGCTGCAGGAGACACCAGCATAGGCCTACAACAGGAAAGGATTCATTATATTACTACACAATGTACAAATCTGACATTCTCACTCAATGATCGTCACTGAAGTGTCTGGTGGATGGATGAGAAGATTACCTGCTTAAAAAGCTTCAGATGCTTCTCTTCGTTCTCGTCTGGTCAGCCAGCTGACTCTCTGACTACGGATAAACCGAACGTTAAAGAGTGTTGGTGAATATCAGCGGCTCTTTTGTGAAGACCATCAAGCATATCAAATTCCTTTCTTGACAGAGAACTTTACTTTGTCCCTCAACACCAGTTCCATCTATCTACGTAGTAGTAGTTGTTGTTGTTGTATCTAAAAATATAAATAAATAAAATGCTTTGACGTATTTTTTAAATAATATTTTCTGAGGTATAATACGAGCAAACTGCTTTTAGAGAAAAACATCAGTTACTTCAATTCACGCATTTCACAGTTTTAAAAACTACTCGTTCAACCTCTACATATTGTAGTCGCTTGTGCACATCATAAAAGCAAATTCGTTACATTAATTTAATTGATTGTGTACATTTGTTTGCTGTTTCCTACGTTGTTAATTGTTTGTCATGTTGATCAAAATATATCATGCTGGTTTCACCTGAATAGTCGTAATAGTCATACGGCATCAGATCAACCAATGATCATCTGGTTCTCTATAACAGGTCAAAGGTGAATCTCGTAAACCTTAAATTAGTGATGGAGTGAAACAGAATTACAGTTTCTGAAAATTAATGAACAACCAAACACTAATACAGTACAGTAAAAGTGTGAATCCTGTCCGGGCTCTCATCAATATAAATCAAATATACAATCAAATAAATACATTTGTGCTGCAAAAATTTATAGATGACATACAGAAGATATTCCACCTTGTGCATTTTCAATTATTGTAATCCAAATTTTAGTTTATATTAAGAGATCCTGAAACTGTGCATCATACTGACAACACGACTAAACAATTTGACGATCTTGTTTGTGACAAAAGGACTATACTGATGCCAATGAAATGTTATTACAAACACTTACTTTTAATAATATAAACTACAGGATTTTGCAAGAACTTGGAGTTGAACAAAGGAGTTTTGAGAAATTTCATTTATGGTCTAAGAAACGCTCCAAAGCAACTGAGTAAAAAAAAAAAATTGGAGGGAAAGTGTTGGGTGGGGATTCATATGTATCTGGCAACCACGCTATCAGGCAGTTGTCGACGTAGTGCATTGTGGGTAGGTCAGTGAACGAGCCTGGAGGACGCCATGTGCTTGTGAGTGTGACAGAGAGCCTGAGAAGTGTGTGCCGGGATTATTAGGAAAAGAAAACGACAGGAAAAGGACAATGTACTGCACACTGCACTGCATCCGGACCTCGCTGCGGATAGCCGCAAAAACGCACCGGTGAGGAGAAAAAAAGAAAAAAGTAACGAAATGGTGTTTAATGGGAACCGGTGCAGGGCTGTGTCCTAAATCACGCGCTTCTTGATATATAGGGATACTCCAGCGGCGTGTTTCCGCAGCACTCCTCGCGCCCTATGTAGTGTACTCGGATTGCAGGCGGCAGTGTTTTTGGAATACAGCCGGTTCTTTTTTGAGCAGTTGATAGAAGGAGATGGGATTTGGAGCTAAATGAATGCTCAGGTTGAGTTCACTGACGCGATGGGGATGCTTTGAAACGACAGAAGAACCAGTTTCAACTGTTTATTGGATATTTGTTAGGTTTTTATCTAGATGTGCTAGTCAAAAGGAGGCAGCTAGCATGCTAGGCTAGCACATAAATCTGCAGTATCAAGAGAGAAACGCGTGCACGCGCATTTATCTTTCATACATAAACACATTCTCTGAATGTTCCGAGATATTATATTTATAAAACATCCTGTAAGAGTTTTATTTTAATTTTAAATCAAGACTAGTCAGCAGGTTAGCTTCTTAGCCTGGTTAGCTTCTCTAGTATAAGGATGGATTCTTTGCAAGGTCAAACATCAGCTAGGATCAACACGAGCCTCATTTCTTTCTTTATATCATCACATTTATTTTTCAGAAGTCTTCAGATTTCATCCCAGTTCTCTAGAAGATCAAATCGTATACTGTTTTAATCTTCTACTTTTTATGCAGCGAATTTATACCCTATAATAAAGCGCTGCTGAATCATGGATTCTGATTGGTCAGAAGATGATTAATTGATTAATTGATTTTTCTAGATCAACATGTTTGATATTAGTGGAGGGACGTATAAGGTGAAAAGATAATCCACTGGTGATGGTTTTCTTGTATGAAGAACATTTATGGAAGGAGTCTCCAGTGCGAGTCAGAGGTGTAACTGTGTAACTCTTGGATTCATGGCTGAAGGATGAAGACCGGTTTAATCGCTGCGATAACGCAAGTCAGAACGGGAACATTAAACTCGAATCAGATCAAAAATAGGAGTAACATTTTCATGCACACGTTTCGCTGTGGTGTCTCTGGTATCTTCTAGGTACCTCGTTTTCTTTCTTGACTCCAGAAACTTTAGTAGTTAAGAAATAAAGGTTGTGTAGGTTTATTTGTGTGTAATATATTTGATTCTCCATGTTTGATTGGATGTAGGCGTCACCTGTCTGCTCCGACCCTGTCTGCGCTGAGAGCGCTCCACTGTAGCCCCGCCCATCTCTCCGATGCCATAGCGATGCCGCCGTTGGACGGAGCACCCAAGCAGTATTCACCCAAAATCCAGCAGCTGGTCAATGACATCGCCAGTCTCACCCTGTTAGAGGTCTCCGATCTCAACGAGCTGCTCAAGGTAGGAGCCGAGACCGAAGTGAGTACTGACTCACCGTGTTGTATTTAGACTAATCCTTATTGTTCTTATTATTTCCCCCTAGAAAACGCTGAATATTCAGGATGTGGGAATGATGCCGATGGGCACGATGGCTGCCACACAGACCGCCACAGCAGCTCCGGTAAAGATTTCTGGATATAAAGATAAAAATGTGTAATCATGTAGATTATCAGTCAATTAGTTAAAAAAAAAAAAAAAAAGAGAATTCGGTGTTTAAGATCGTTAAAGAGGGACACATCACATTTAGATCCCATTTGCTGTTATTATGACCTCCACTCTTCTGGGGAAGATGTTCTAGATTTGGGAGCGTTTGTGGAGACTTGTGTGAGAATTGTTCATCCACAAGACTGGTAGTAAAGTCAGGTACTGATGAAGGTGAGGTGAGAAGCCCTGGGGTGCAGCCAGCATGAAATATTTATCCCAGATCTTCCTTTCCAAACCATGTAAAGCATCTCTTCATGGAGCAGCCTTTGTAGTACAGGGCATCGTCATGCTGGAACAGGTTTGAATCTCTCTTTTTAGTCCAAAGACACGATGCAATTGTGTGCCTCTAAATACGAATCACATATGGCTGGGAAAGTTGTGTGTCCTAATACTTTTGTCCGTATAATTAATTAAAAGTTTACTAGTCTAGCAGGGATGTGTGGTATTAATTCTAAACTAAATAATAAACATCAGATATTAAACTATACATATGAACTTTTATACATATTATTAATATTTGGTTAGAATGTTGATCAAACTGATCACCTGCACCTTCCAGCTATTAAACTGTTCATACGTCGTAACACGTGCTGTTCATGTCCAGGCGGAGGAGGAAGACGCAGCCCCGGTGAAGAAGGAGAAAACCCATTTCACAGTGAAGCTGACCGAGCTGAAGGTGGAAGATAAAGTCAAACTGATCAAGGAAGTGAAGAACTGCATGCAGGGATTAAATCTCGTCCAGGTAAGAGCAAGACGGAGATTTATACCTGAAACATGTTCTACTCCACCTCATGTAAAGCATATCTTCATAGCCAGCTTTGTGCACAGGGGCTTCGTCATGCTGGAGCGGGTTTGTGTCTCCTAGTTAAAGTCAAAGGGAAAATTTCACGCCAACACATACAAAGACGTCCTAAACAGCTGTGCGCCGCTGTTTTTGTGGGGAAGAAACACATCTGGTTAAAAAATTCGGGTGTCCCAATACAGTTGTCTGTATGATGTTATGTATAAAATTTACACCACCATGAAAACCAGTCAACAAACATTCGTACTGCAGTAATTTACTTACTGTAATATCCAGACTATTAAACACACCCAAATATAAGCCGCACCCACTGCATTGTACAAAATTTTTTATTTTGAACATAAATAAGCCGCACCTGTCTATAAGCCGCAGTGTCTACACTGAAACTAATGAACTTTACACAGGCTTTAATGAAAGACAGTGTCTGTTACATGGCTTGTATCTAAACAGTAGCCTACCAAGAAAGTCATTGTTCACTGTCTTCCTCCTTCCTTTCACAACTATTTCTCTCGAGAGTTTATCTTTCGGCATCGTCGTGTGTTTAAAAATCACCATCGGTGAAGCTTTCCTCCCGATGCCGTGCAGCTCAGAACACAGGTGATGTGTGTTTTCATGCCCGGTTGTTTTCAGCGTGACGAATGATTCGCATTTCCTGTAGACAGTCTGAGTGAGCGGCAGGTCAAACGTCAGAGGAACATCATCCATATTTATGATGTGCTGCGGCCCGATTCAGTGGGAGCGCATCTGATTTAATATAAAGAGTTTCATTGGTTCACCTGAACCCGTTCGTCAATGTCATTGGTCTAATGTTATGGGGCTCAGTTTTTTGGCTTGAAGATTGTGACCCGGGAAAAACCCCGGAAAAATCCATAAATTAGCCAATTTATTGTTTAAGCCGCGGAGTTTAAAGGGTGGGGGAAATGTAGCGTCTTATAGTCCGGAAAATACGGTAAATCAATTTTGTTTGTGTGAAATAATATATAAAGTATTTATTCAGTTAGCATTAAATACTCCTTGATCAGAAATGAGTCAAAAAGGAGACAATGCACTTCAAGAGCAACTGTTTGTCCTGTTTTACTGTTTATTTTTTATAATATATATTTATTTCTTTATTTCTCATCTCCGAAGGCTAAGAAGATGGTGGAGTCGCTGCCACAGGAGATCCGGGCGAACGTTTCCAAAGAAGAGGCAGAGAAACTGAAGGCGGCTCTAGAAGCAGCAGGGGGCACCGTGGTTCTGGAGTAGATCTGCACAGAACTCCATAGCGTCCATCCTCATTACTGTCTCTCTGTTTATACACGTGTTTTTTTTTTTTTTTTTACAATGAAGCTGAAAGGAATTTTTGGGAAACAGATAAAGTGATGGCTCTGGGTGTGTGAACTCTCAGACTGAACTGTAGCAGGCTGCAGGCTTGCAATTCTCTCACCACCCGGCCATCACACCTGTCTGTCTGCACCTGTCTCTTAGCAGCGAGGACATGCGTCCTGGATTGTGTCGAGACGTGTACCATTTGTCCATGGTTAAATAAATGTCATATAATAACGTGGAAAATGTTGTCATGATGTGAACGTTGTTTTCTGACTTTTTTTGTGTGTAAATTTTCCCTCAAGAGTAACAGATTCTGGATGAGGTCTACACACTATGGCCAAAAATATTGGGACACTTTACTTTTCCAGCCTTATGTGATTCTTCCCCAAAATGTTATCTGTATTGGACGTCTTTGAATGCATGAAATTTTCCCTTCACCCCAACTAGGAGACCCAAACCTGTTTCAAGATGAGAATCCAGCTCCACAAAGATCTGCTTTCCATGGGTTGGAGTGGAAGATCTCCTGCTCTAGAGCTCTGGGATAAATGTTTCAGGCATTGACTGCACCCCAGGCCTCCTCACCCACACCAGTGACCTGACTTTACTAACAACCTCCACTCTTCTGGAAAAAGGTTTCACTAGATTTTGTGAGATTTATTCAGCCACAAGAGTGTTATAACAGTAAATAGGGACTAAATGTGGAATGGGATGTTCAGAAAGAAGCACGTACTAATTGTATGGTCAGGTGTCCAAAAACATTTGGCTAAAACGTGTATTTACCATTAAAACACTTAAGAATTTTTTGGAGTTGGATTTTTGTTTAAATTTGGTTTTGGGTGTTTTATATCAGCTCATATTCCTCATTAGCATCCGGACTTCTACCGTGTTTGGAAACAGAATCATTAGACTCTCATGGCTGCTCTTGAGGGATGCGAGTGACATCACAGGGTGGTGCGAGTTTGTCGTTTCTGCCACAGAAAAGTCTGTGACTTTTCAAACCTAAGCTGCTTGAGCTGCAAAATAGAGTCTGGTGTATTTCAACGCTCCTGTGAAATGTACATTTTCATCATTTGAAAGATTTTCACATCCATAATTTGGTACTAATGCTCTTTACCAGGGAAGCAATACCCGTGTTGTATGGAGCGGGTGGATTTACACATGAAAATATCAATCCTACTTTGGATTCAAAAATAAATAAATGTTTAGCTTCAATAAAAAAGTAGAAGATATTGCAAAAGCATTGGGACCTGACTTTTCCAGCCATATGTGGTTCTTTCCCAAACAGCTACCAGAAACCATTAGAGACACACCATTCGCGTTTCCGGTACGGAAAATTTAACTAAATTTAAATAAATAGTTGTGATGTAGAAATGAGCGTGTGAGAATTAAGTGTGTCTGTCACGTGTCTGCTACTGATTGTGTCGTTTTTCATTACATTTTTGTTTGAAGGTACCAGAAACCAGGCACACACATTTATACCATGTTCTGATGTGATCTACGGTTGAATCTAAGAATCCAAACAAATGCTTGTTACCATAGCAACACATATACGCTCTCCCCCAACCCCCGCCCCCAACCCCCGACGCACGATTAGACATCAATTCCGATTCCTGCAAAACAAATATGATGAATGTTTGTGAGTGTGTGTGTAAGTGTGTTGGAGGGTCCCTGAAATGTTCATCATTTTGTTCAACACGTGCAGCATCTTCTACACTTCAGCCAGTACACACACACATCAGTTTTTCTGAGAAGCTGAAAAGTGTCATTAACGGATTTCAACCATTCGGCGCCCGGCAACAAGTAAAGAGACCTTCCTTTCTCTTTTTTCCTCTCTTTTTTGTATTTAGTACACCATTAGTACTTTAAAGTAGCAGATCAGACATGCTTATATACGATTTTTGTACTATTTCTTGGTTTAGCGTGTCCAGAAGAGGAAAGCAGAAGCTGATGATGATCCAAAATCACCTGCTTCTGCTGCCACAAGCTCAGATGATAAACCGGTAAGATAGAAAAAAAGAAAAAAGAAATTATTGTTGACATCTGGAGCGAACACTTTTCAGTTTAGAACCGACACACACACACACACACACACACACACACACACACACACACACACCGGATTTACACCTCTACTTTTGCGTGGGCTACACCAGAACACACACATACACACACACACACACACGGTCTCACAGTATGTATATACTGTGTATATATATATATATATATATATATATATATATATATATATATATATATATATATACACACACACACACACACACACACATACACTTACCGGCCACTTTATTAGGTACACCTTACTAGTACAGGGTTGGACCCCCTTTTGCCTTCAGAACTGCCTTAATCCTTCGTGGCATAGATTCAACAAGGTACTGGAAACATTCCTCAGAGATTTTAGTCCATATTGACATGATAGCATCACGCAGTTGCTGCAGATTTGTCGGCTGAACATCCATGCGAACATCCAAGCGAATCTCCCGTCCCACCACATCCCAAATGTGCTCTATTGGATTGAGATCTGGTGACTGTGGAGGCCATTTGAGTACAGTGAACTCATTGTCATGTTCAAGACACCAGTCTGAGATGATTCACGCTTTATGACATGGCGCATTATCCTGCTGGAAGTAGCCATCAGAAGATGGGTACACTGTGGTCATAAAGGGATGGACATGGTCAGCAACAATACTCAGGTAGGCTGTGGCGTTGACACGATGCTCAATTGGTACTAATGGGCCCAAAGTGTGCCAAGAAAATATCCCCCACACCATTACACCACCACCAGCCTGAACCGTTAATACAAGGCAGGATGGATTCATGCTTTTATGTTGTTGACGCCAAATTCTGACCCTACCATCTGAATGTTGCAGCAGAAATCGAGACTCGAGACCAGGCAACGTTTTTCCAATCTTTTATTGTTCAATTTTGATGAGCCTGTGTGAACGGTAGCCTCAGTTTCCTGTTCTTAGCTGTCAGGAGTGGCACCCGGTGTGGTCTTCTGCTGCTGTAGCCCAATGTTCGACGTGTTGTGCGTTCAGAGATGCTCTTCTGCATACCTCGGTTGTAACAAGTGGTTATTTATAATGTTCAAGTCAACCATATACTGTGCAGTACACAATGAAACTATACAATATTCTCCCTTATAATGTCATAATGTTACGCCTGGTCAGTGTGTATATATATATATATATATATATATATATATATATATATATATATATATATATATATATATGTGTGTGTATATTTATATATCTGTATATACACACACACTGACTTTAACTACAGCCGTGTGAAAGGGGCTTCGGTTTACACTGCCAACAAACTAACTTTCTAGACTCATGTTTCTTGTTTCAGATTGCAAAGAAATTTAAACATGAAGCAGAACAGGAGGAAGAGCTGCAGAAGCTGAAGCCACATCCGGAAGAGCGCTACATCAAAAATGCTGCTGTTCTTCCTGAATTCCGTCCACGGCCCGCCGCCTTTGCTTCTTCTGCTCCGTTAAGGAAGTCCAATGCTGCATCGCTGAGGGAAACTCCCCTGAAGATTCACAATCTAAGCATTCCAGAGCACCAAAGACTCTATCACTCGGTGGTGGATATGATGCTTGTGAAGCTAAACGGAGAGCCACATGTCTATTCCATGCAGCTGGGCCTCAGGATCAAGCAGCGCCTGTGGAGGGCACTAAAATGTCCTTCCATTATTGAGAGCAGGCAGTTATATAAGAACGAGCAGACATATTATAGTGAGATATTCAGCATACCATCAAAGACAAGTTTTGCTCCCTGCTACATCGTGGACGTAAGTGAAGAGCCCATGCCTGAACAGCCGGAGAGGAAGAGTGAGAAGACTTGAAAAAGGAAACATTTAAAAACAGCTTATATGCTGGTGGACCTGGAGTCAAGTCTAGGAATGTTGGGTAATGTCGGGGACCCAATCTGGATTAGAATCTGGATTTGATTAAAAGATTAACCAGTGCAGGACACCATGCACACACACACACACACACACACACACACAGTAAGTGCACTGCCCTGTAATGGACCAGAAACATTTACAATTAAAAACAACAAATAAATCTGAATGAGTATCGGTTCACTTCCTGTTTTTTTTTATAATTAACACTTCCTGGATGCACAAACCTTTCCTCAAGTCTGAAGAATTGTGTGTTGCTACAGCATTTCACTGAAACTGCAATTGATAATATATCTCGTTTAATTTGCACATGACTGTTTCCTGTATTAAAAAAAAAAAAAGTAAAACATTCAAGGTTCATGTCGCTGTGTCACAAATTTGTGTGAATTAAGACTAATAAAATATTTTCTTGATGTCTTTGCATTTCTGTTTGATTTCCTTTTATTTAGAGTGGAAGATCTCCCAATGTTCTGACCTCAACCCTATTTAACACTTTATATCACACCACACTTCACATGAACATTTTAAGGACAATCACTAAATCACTTTAATGTGTACTTCCAATATCTGCAATACTAATTCATGTATATACATCTATTTTTTATCATTTATACCTTTTATTTATATTCCATATTTTTTTATTCCTAAATTCTATTTCTTCTTTATGTTAAAATGTTGGACAGTCGTACAAGCATTTCACTGCATGTTGTACTCTGTATGTTTGTGTGTGTGACAAATTTAATTTGATTTATTAGTGTATGTATTGTGGTCACATTGTATATTTCAGTGATTCAGCTGTATCGTAAAAAAACCCATTGTATTATTGCTTTATGAAAAGCAATCGGATTGTTGCCTTATCAATCGAGATCACATCATGTTGTAGCCCAGCAGATTACATGATATCTTTAAACATTGTTCTGCCTTTTGGATTGAACAACTGCATTGTTGATAAAACAAACAAACAAAAGAAATCAAATCAGCCTTCAAATCATACACTGTCTTTCATTCTTCCTTCATCAAATCATCAACTGGATTATTACAGCAGCACCAGGCGGTCAAAGTCACTCTAAAAACTCTAAAAAGTCAAAGTCACGCTAATCCCGTACACACGATCGAGAGTTTTCTAACTGGCCGTATCGAGATCGGTTCGTATGTAAATTCTGCAACACGAGGCTGAAAGGCTCCACACGCTGTCTCAGCAAGGTCGTATCATTAGAGACTCCTCACAGCCTGCTAACACTCGTTATAACCCCGCCATCAGGCACGCAGTGCGCAGTACTTCAGCGCTCAAATGAGATTTCTGTCCCTCGGGCTGTACTCATCTCTAACAACTTTGTGTAATTTATTTTTAAGGACTCTGTTGTCAACATTTTTAATGATTGTGTGTGGGAGGCTTTGATCAGAAGCTGTTGGTATTTTTCTTAATGCTTTATCTTTAGTATATGATGGAGATGTGCAGCTCCGTAACTGAGGCTGATGAGATGCGCATCTCGATTCATAGCCGACGATACGATACATTAAAGATGCATATGAAGCAGCTACCGATGCGATATGATTCGCCCCTATTGCGACGCAGTGCGACCCGATTTTGATTAGAATCAATGCTATACGATGCAATGGAAAAACGATGATGCTATGCAATTCAATATAGTACAGATCATTCGCATTTATTCTTTGCCTCAGACAACAAATCATCAGAGCCTTCTGACTTCTAACGCATTGCCCTTTCACAAACACGCCTTCATAGCGCAAGAAAAAAGAAAGAAAATTATAAAATAAAACCAGACGGTTTTTTGTTGTTGTTGTGTCTCCAGGAAGACGCAGCTCTACCTCTGCCATGTTAATCTGTGTTTTTTTGTGACCCTCAGGACACGCCTCGGTCTCCGAAGTGTTGTGATACGCCATGTTTACGTGGCAGTGGTGCTGTGAGATTGTGCTCGGGAAACAATCTACATATCAAATATTCAATTCAATTTCTGAAAAATGAAAATATATCACATCTACTAATAATTGTGTATAAATAAATCGTTTTTTACCGACGAAAAAATATGTGAAAAAATTCGAATGCTTTACGATACAAATGCCAAATTTGTATTCGATGCACCGATGCGAATCAGTGAATCTTACCATCCCTAGTTTATGATAAATAAACTTTGGAACTACTGAGCAGTCCAATCATCCAACACATTTCAACACCTACTGGGATTCATTTCCCTTTCCTGCTACAGCCAATTCCAGAAGCGGATCCTGACGATATTGTCACCCACTTCACCGCAGACTTATTACAGAGAGACAGCCAGCTTTCATCTCTTTGTCTGACACAAGCGTTCTCGAAAAAAAGAAAAAAGAAAAGATTTTCATTGTAGATAGACTGCAATTTTCAGCTGATTACCCTGAAAACAGGACATTTTTCTCACTATAGGAGTGACATTTCTAAAACAGCGGCTCAGACAGTACTGCTGCACAGTGTGTGGAAACCATTGAGGTTTTCAGAAAGTAGATATTTATTTAAAATAGTTTATTTGGAAGGAGTCTCCGTTTTCAGCTCTTTGCATCTCACATTTCAGTCATCTCACATTAGAAAGAAAAAGGTTTCCTGTTTCTCAAACTCTAAACTCCACGAGACACCATAAAACAGCTACTGTATATTTTATAATATATGGATAATATATAAAAATATATGTGGACATCTGAGCATAAGATTGGAAGATGTGCTTTTATTTGGCTGTTTGTAAGAGATCCTTTCAGCCACAAGCGTGTTACTGAAGTCAGGTACTTACAGTAGGTAGATGAGATGAGGAGGCCTGGAGTGCGGTCACATCCCAAATGTGTTCAGTAGAGTTTGAAGCTCAATAGCAGGAGAACCCTATCCCACTCCAACCCATGTAAAGCATATCTTCATAGAGCTGGCTTTGTGCACACATGCTGGAACAGGTATGAGTCTTCCACATATTTTATACAATTATGTGCTTCCAACCTTTTGGGAAAGAAGCACATCTTGTTCTTCTTCTTTCAGCCTGCTCCCATTAGAGGTCACCACAGCAGATCATCCTTCTCCATCCTACCCTGTTCTCTACGTCTGCCTCTTTTAAACCAACTACCTGCATATCTTCCCTCACCACATCCTGGTCTTCCTCTTTTCCTCCTTCCTGGTGGCTCCATTCTCAGCATTCTCCTACTGATATACCCCATGTCCCTCCTCTGCACATGTCCAAACCATCTCAATCTCACCTCCCTCACCTTGTCTCCAAAACTTCCTACATGCGCTACATGCGTCCCACTAATAAACTCGTTTCTAATCCTATCCATCCTTAACACTCCCAATTAACATCTCAGCATCTTCAACTCTGCTACCTTCAGCTCCACCTCCTGTCTTTTACTCAATGCCACTGTCTATATACCATTTGAGAAAGAAACATATGTGGCTGGAAAATCCAGGTGTCACAAAACTTTTGTCCATATTGTATATAAAAGCCATGACCTCTGTTTCTAGGACAGCTCTGTTCTATTCTGCACATCTGGAAAACGATGGACAGTTGATGAATGGCTTCTGGGTGCTTTCATGCATTGATTTCTCAGGGTTAAAGTTCACTGATTGACCAACAGGAGGCAGTGCAGCACTATGAGTGAGGAGGACTGTACATGCGTTCTGATTAGTGGAGCTGTAAGAGTCCTGCTTTTTTTGGATTTGTTTCTTTGAAAAGTTCTCAAAGACCACGCTTTGCGATATATCGGTCTGAACAGCACAGAATAATCTGTAGTGTCGGTGATGTAGGAGCTTAAATGTGGACTGCTGGGGTTTCAGAGGCCCGGATCACATTGTATGCACATAGTTTAAGGAAAATATGAAGTTTTTGGGAAAAATCATACATCATTCCCATTATTGAAGATGTTAGGACTCTGTTTAAAGAGGGGAACATTACTGATTTTTTAATTAATTAGAGTGTAAGGGCCATGGGTTTAATGGTTCCTATTGAAATGGATAGAATTATTATTATTATTAGTATTATTATTATTATTATTGTTATTATTATTATTGAGTTTTTTTTTACTCTGCATGCTAGTTTTTTTTTGCAAAATACTTGTCAAGACATCGGATATTCTGGATTTTGGGTGCATCTTGGGTACAAGGTAGAAAAAAATTCTTCTCTTACAGGGTTCATCAGATTTTCCCCGAACTTAATTTAATTCAATTCTATTCTATTTTATTATAATCCTACAATAGACACTGTGTCTAAGCAGCTTTACAGAATGTAAGAATTATAGAACAAAGTTCACATATTCAAACTGATGTGTATTTAATCCCCGATGATGAAGCCTGGGGCGACTGTGGCAGGGAAAAACTCCCTTAGATGGTATGAGGAAGAAACCTTGAGAGTAACCAGATTCTGATCCTCATCTGGGTGACACTAAGAGTGTGACTGTAAATCATTAAAACATTACAAACACCAGAGAGTGAGAAATATCATCAGCACTAAAGTGTGTAATTATGAGTAATGTACTTTCTACAGTCTTCTTCAGTCAGTTGGAGTCGTGTTTTACATCATTAAACAGCATTTGAAGGCAGTTTGTAGGCTGCGCTTTGTACGCAGAAAACATAGTGAATTCCATTGCATATGATAAACATCCACATACCATTTCAGAGGCATGAACAGATCCTGTTGCACCATCAGTGCCTGAACCCGGCACACTTAACAGTATTTAAAGTAGTCCCTAAAGACGAGTACACTGGATTTAGCACCGTTACAGGAAAACAATCCACTGTGTAATCATTTGCACATGTTTTTTCCACCCTGAGCCACATTAAGTGTACACTATAGGAACAAAAGTATTGGGACACCTGACTTTTCCAGCCATATGTACCAAAGCTGTGTAGGATGTCATGAAATTTTCTCTTTAGTTGATCTAGGAGACCTAAACCTGTTCCAGCATGACAATGCTCCTGTGCACAAAGCCAGCTCCATGAAGATAATGTTTATATGGGTCGGAGTAAAGGATCTTGAGATCTTCAGCTTTGACCTCCACCTACATCAGGACCTGACTTTAGTAACACCCTTGCGGCCGACAAAAATCTAGACAAATTCTAGTTGAACATCTTAAGGGGAATAATAACTCAAATGGGGACTAAATATGGAATGAGACGTTCAGAAAGTCCAGTGTCCGCAAACTTTTGTCCATATACTTACGAGTGTAAGACCCATGTGTCTTATTTTTCCGGAGTAACTTTGTCCTGTTAAACTGATCTGGAACTATGTGTTTTCCCTTTATACATTTATTTATATAATAATTTCAGTATCATACACATGACCTTAGAAGGGCTTTTGTCAAAGTATATGTATTATTTAATGAGTAGCTAATTATTACAGACTTCATAATTTCATTCATCACTCTCTGAGAAGATCAATGTGGTTATGACCTTTGATAAATTGAATGCCCATCTGTGTGTGTGTGTGTGTGTGTGTGTGTGTGTGTGTGTGTGTGTGTGTGTGAATGTGTTGGCAGATATCTTGAATAGTGACCTTCACAGCTGCTAGTGCAGTTTCCGAAATCTGGTGCAAGACAATGTCAATGAGCATCTCCTAATGGGAATGAATGATTTTTTAGAGCGGACCCTGACACACTCTTATCTACAAAAGCCCATTCGGTGCGAAAGAAGAGTCGTTTCAATCCCTGAACGACGCATTCAACAGCAGCTGGAAATTAAAATGAGGAGCTCGGACACTTAATTATTCTAAAAGCCAGAACGTGGCTGTTCAAAGGATCCGGATAATGAAAGTCATCCTTTATGTTGTAGCTTTGTTTGAAAATACTTTGAATACACCTTTGATTTAAAGAATGTAGCAATGCCAGACTGTATCTCGGTTGGATGTTATGAAATACAGACCGGATTAGAAAAAATCTTATGGCGAACAGAATGGGGTTTTCCGCACCATGTGCCTTTTCATCGGCGGAAAATACAAACAAAATAAATAAAATTGTAAGGCATAGTCGAATAAAAAGGCTTTTACCATATTGAAATATTGCCTTCAAACATGGCTGCCCGGAATGCCGTCTCCCAACACACACATTCACCACCCTGCTCACAATCGACTTTATACTGATCTAATGCCAATCACAGCCATGGTTTCAAGGACTTTCATTAATTAGACTTCCTGCCAAATAATACACTGTTTATATCTTGTTACTAATCCTTTGTTTGCTGCCTTTTATGGACCTTGTTCTCAATTCTATTCTTCTCTCCGATATCCTATTTGTTGATCTCCTGGCCTATTGCCTGTGTATTGATCAAGTTTGTACCTTTGCCAACAATGTTCCATTAATCTGAAATTGAACCTTCATTTACATCTACATGGCACAAAGCTTAGAGAGGTAAATGCCTCTTAAGCTCCCCGCCCGTGCCCCCACCCCCCCAAACACCCAATGTAGAGATAAAGATGCTTTCAATTCAATTTCCTTCAATTAATTCTTTTTTATATTATCTCAAAGCAGCTTTAAAGAGATGACGTGGTATTATTTTAGCTAACACATTATATATTTTCTCATATCCTATTTTATATTTAAAGTCTCTTTTATCTAATGCACAAATTTCTGCCGTTCAGGTTTGCATTTCACTGCAAGTTGTATATTACTATGTTTGTAACAAATACAAATCTTTTATCTTGTAATAAAGTTGTATGAAAGATTGTACTGTATAAGTTCACTGCCTATAGGTTTGTGACTTATAATTGTACATTTTAAGTGTTTAAAATGAGCGAGCCAGTGGTGACTATGACAAGGAAAAACTCCCTAAGATGGTTTCAAAGAAACCTTCAGAGGAACCAAAAGGGAACCTTTCCTACACAGAATGTCTATTGATTACAGTTCCATCATTATTGAGGTTTTCAGTTGTAGGCGCTAAAATACTAAAATGCTTATAGAGTCTACTTTACTGTTCACCGCTATACTGGCTGTAGTTGTTGATTGCTTTCTCCTCTTTTCCCTTTCTCATTGTACATACTCATTTTCATGATTCTTGTCATTTGAATTGTACAGGAATAAAAGTAAATGGAAACTGAACTTTAGCTCCTTTTTCTCCAGACGTCATCACAAATACAACACGTTAGTTACTGCCATAAGACCTAGACGTTAAAAGGGGAACTTAACACAGCTATAAACCATCATCCCAACATCTCAACAGCTTCGCTATTTATTTATAAAAGTCTATTTAAAAAATGCAAAAGCCACATATTGACATTTCTTTTAAACGAAAAAAGTTGTATTATATTTTATATGGATTTTTAATCATGATTGTCATCTTGCCATCTGCAAAACACAGACATTTTTGTTCAGTTGTGAAGATATAAGCATCTAGAATATATAATTAATGAAATTTTGTATAAGCATTAAATGATATATGCATGAATGAAATATGAAAACATTGAAAACAAGCATTTGGACGTAGTAAAGCCGCAGTAAAGTAAACATTTGTAATAGAAAAATGCTTTAAAAAAAAGAATAGAACAGAGAAACACAGTAAGCTAACAGGCTTGATCAAAAAAAGGAAATAAATATGCATTGGTCTACAAATGCCTAATCATTCACTTAAAATCACAACAGTGACAAAAAATATAATTGTTTAATGCTGCTGTTTTCTTTTTCAGCTTTTATAATGTGTTTGTTCGCACCGGTTTAATTGAATCATCACGATGTCGCGAGCGAGCTGATCGAGCAACCTGATGCTCGCAAATAACAAAAGAACAGATCCAGTGCGACTTTCCTGAAGTTAGTAAACAGTTTACACAGTAGCACTTCATATTCCCATGAGGAGGATTATACAGTTTTTTGCTGTTCATGCTGATGTTTCACATTCATCCTTGACACCAGTGTGTTTTCTTTTCATGTGCTTGTGAATCACTGAGGTATTTCCATCCCACCAAAGCTCCACTTTGCAAAATTAGCAGGTTACAGTTTTCTTTGTTGTGTTTAATATAAAATGCTACCATGCCTTGAATGATATGGAAAGCACACTTTTTCCTGCTGTCGATTGGGCTGTCGATTGGCCTGTACTCTTCTTGCTATAACTCTGCAGGTCTGCAGCTGGTTTTTGTCCGGGACCCAATTGAAGATATCTCAGCTAACTAATTGATACAACTATACTTTTTCTATCAGGACCTCTGAACAAATATGCACTGATTTATATAAACACTAGATGTGTTTTTTTCCAAAACGTTTAACACAAAGTTGGAGGAACACAATTGTATAAGTTGTCTTTAGATGTGCGAGAATAAAAATTTTCCTTGCCTCTGAACTAGGTGACACAAATCTGTTCCAGCCTGACAATGCTCCTATGCACAAAGCCAGCTCTATGAATATAGAGTGGAAGATCCGCTCTGACCTTAACCCTATTGAACATCATGAATTGGGAAGCTGACTGCACCCCATCTAATGGTCAGGTAACAAACCTTTGTCTATATAGTGAATACGAATCCCATCTGTTTTAATGTGGTAGAATGTTCAGTATTGACAAGTTCTCTCTCTCTCTCTCTCTCTCTCTCTCTCTCTACTGTGCTAATCATCTTCTGCTGATAAAATACTCTTCTCCAAGAGAAGCAATCTTACCCCCCCAGGGGAGGTTAGTAATAACTCACTCTCACAGTCTCTCGGCTGTTAGTATTATCAGTTAGCCAGTAAGTCAGCAGTAATTTCATTACCGAGAATTTGTTCTGTAAAACACGAGTGCATCCGACATCCGGATTTGTAGAGTGGCTCGATAAAGCTCTGGCAAACTGCCATCTTCTGTAATGATGGCTTCTTGTTTGGTTGGCGATGGGGGGCTGTGACAGTGCTTTAGTACATTTACATTCACATTTGTTGCATTCGGCAGACGAACTTATCCGGAACAACAAAGTGTCTATCATGAGATAAATCCTGATACGGGTTCAATAGATCATATACTGAGAATACATCAGTCTAAAAAGTCTGTTATGGATTTAATATTCAGTTCAGTTCAGTTTATTGTTTTCCTTACGCAAAGTATGTTTGCATCATACTTGTTTAGGCATTTACCAAATTACAGTGTAAAAAAAAGGAAATTATATAAATAAATAAAAATAATTATAGTTGGTTAACAATATTTTAAAAAAGCAGTCTAGATGACCATCATACAGAAGTTCTAAGAGGCCATGCAATACAATATTTTTTCTTTCTTGTTTTCTAGTGATCACAACTTATTTTTTTTATGATCTCTACATAACAAGTAACAAGTCTAATAATCACGACATTATTGACATGATTTACATAAACGGCATTTGGCAGATGCAATTATCCAGAGCGTCTTACTAACAAGGGTTATTAATTAAGGGGGTTAAGGGCCTTGCTCAAGGGCCCAACAGTGGCATCTTGGTGGTGCTGGGATTTGAACTTCTGACCATCTGATCCGGAGTCCACCTCCATAAACAATTTTACATGCAGCTACTTATATACAGTTAGTTCAAGAGTTAAGATTTTTCGATCTTTCAATGACGATAGTGACACGGCAAAATTGTACAAATATTTTAAGTTTTGCATGGCAGGCAAACATAGCAGCATATATGCGATACGATACGATACGTTACGTTAGGACGTTGCCAGGACGTATGCATCTTCTGCCATTTAAGATGCCTTACTCTAAACAGCGGTTGGTTGAGTTTTTTTTGTCTTGATCAGTCTCATCAGCTACAGGTGTGCTTCTTACTGCTAATTTTGTCTTGCTCCTGCCTCCACTCGTGAACCGGTGCTTATCCACGCACCTGCTGTCACATACATATATAGTGTATAGTTTATTCATTACGGTACAGTCAATTGCTCAGGTTTTGTTAATTATTAGCAAGGGCCTGGTTCAGGGGCCCAGGAGTGGCAGCTTGGTGCGGCTAAGATTTGAACTCAAAATGTTGAACTCTTCATATAATAATAAATACTGTAGCAAAAATGATTGTTTTAACTGGAATTTGTGTGTTTGTGTGTTTCATTGCAGTCCCTTTGTATTAACTAGTCGAACGGTTTACGATGTGAAGGCCTGAATGCTTTGGTACCTTCTCTAAAGAGCGGAAGAATGAAGAGTGTGTGTGTGAGGGGTTTGATGAGTCCCAACGCTCTCGGCCTTGCAATATCTCTCCAAGTGACATCGCAACCCTGACTCCGCTCCCTGAACAGTGTATCATACGTGTGCAACTTAATACGAAATAAGTATTCTCTACAGCTCCAGCATCAGTATGCAGTGTTTACGTGGAGTCGCTCCACTCTACAACACATCAGGCACGTCTCTGCGGTTCGGCATTAACCTTTCCACAGGTTCTGCGAAAGAAGCAAACAGCAAGACAATGTAAAATTATTATTACATGGATCTCTTGATCGAACATTCAAGCTGAGGCATGGCTAAACACACACACGCACACGCACACACACACACACACACACACACACACACACACACACCGGGCCGGTTTTGCATTATTTATCTGAAGCCGAACGCTGGCAAATCAAGCGCAGTTCTCTCACTCGAACAGCCTTCATTAAAACCTCACCTTCATACACTGTTTTTTTGCATTTCAGTGTGTCAGGAATAAAGAGAAGAAGCTTTGTGGCTGATTACACACATGCATCACACATTCGGGTCCTCACAGCCAGACTGTGTAAGAGCTTCCTCTTACAAGCCATCAGACTCCTCAATACAAGGGTACTGGACTGACACTCACACACACTAAAATGGACGCCTTCATTGAAAACTTTTACACAAATAACTGCTGTTAAATGACCAAATGTACAGAATTTTTTTTTATTATATGGCCAATTTATCACAATTGATTTTGTTGCTGAACTATCACTGTGTTCACTGTCTCCTTGTGTTGTGGTAGCATTTTGTTAGCACTGTGTTAGCATTTGTGTTGTTTCATGTGGCACCTCAGGCCTGAAGAAACGTGCTGAAGTGACACTGCACTGTATATGTGTCAGGAATCCACCTGCCACGCCTCCTTCAGAGGCTGCCTTTGCCGCTGCGCGCTCCCAAGCGTGCAGCGCAAATCACACACAGCTGAAGCGCATTATGAACTCTCTCCCTGCCTCCATATAAACCACTCACTCACCATCACTCGGGGTCCGTTATTGTACGTTCATGCGTGGTCGTGCAGGTTCAGGCTGTGTATTCGCTTATGTGCTTCTCCCGCTGCGTGCCTTCTTCGCCCGGACTCCTCGCTCACTCCACGGCTGCGTTTGGCTTCCCCAGCGCACCTCGGACTACCGACGCTTCCCCGTCGCTTCCCTCCGTGCCGCGCCTCCTCCATAACGCACCGTGGGTAATACAAGTGAACTGCCGTTTGCCGGATTGTCCCGAACTGCACGGGTGTTTTGTGTTGGCTCTGCCTTTGTTCAAATAAAGTTTCTGTTTGCCGTTACTCCGGCTTCCGCCTCTGTGCCACGCCTAACAATATGGCTGTAATTACAATAAAGGCACTTGACACACGTCCCTTATAATTTCCCAGATAGCTTAAATGTCAGCTTTTGGCATTTCATGGAGGCTTCCACAGAAATCCCTGAGTCCTTTTAGCAGACACGTACATGCTTCATGCATGTTAGAAACTGATTTGAATGCATTACTAACCAAAGATACGATACATTAAAGATATATGTGAAGCAGCGCCATCCCTATTACAATGCAGTGCGATCCAATTTTGATTCAGTGTAATGATTTAATGTAAAAAATATATTGCTCTGCAATTCATAATGGTACAGAAAGTTCACTTTTATTTCTATTTCTTTCAGACAGACAGCAAACACAAACACGATGTTCTTTTCCTGTTCTGTTGCAGGAAGTTACAGCTCTACCTCTGCCATGTTAATCTGTATTCTATGTGACTCTTAGGACACGTCTCGGTCTCCGTAGTGTTGTGATACGTCATATTCAACAGTTTAGTGAGGAAAAATCAATCTTCATGTATATAATTTATAGTGTGTATATATTATATTATATTATATTATTCTAAATCTTATTTCCAAACTTATTAGTTATACTATACTTTTAATATACTTATACTTATACTTATTTTACTTATTTACTTTATTTTTATTCTTATATTCTATTTCTATTTTTCATGTTTACATGTTGGACAATTCCACTATATGTTGTACTTTGTATGAATGTGTAAGGGACAAATTAAATGTGAATTAGAATTTTACATATAAAATCCTGGTCATAAATTATTGGTCACTTTCTAAAAAATGAAAATATATCACATCTATTAACAATTATAAATAAATCAGTTTTTACCAAATTTTATGTCGATGCACTGATCAGTGAATTGGGAAAAAAAATTATTACTTTGCCACAATACAGCTCTCTCCTTTATACCTTTCTGTCTGAGGGTAAATTCTTCAATCCGAGTCAGACATGGATGATTAAATAGGAGAATGTTTTTTTTTTTATTCAGTAACTCAGGAGTCCATTAGTGCTGCTCTTCTGGCTTTGTGATATTCCCTGTTTCCTCGGAATGTAAAACACGCAACACAGAAAAGTTTTCCAAACTCTTCCATTAAAATAAAAAAAGAAATATAGCACACTGAATACACAAAAACACAAAAAGCTTTGTCATTGGTCCTTTTGTATAGTTTGTGTAAATCGATTGGACAGTGCATGAGCTGAATCTTCCTTTATTCCCGAAAGGCATTTTGCAGGGTGAAGAATGATTTCCAGCCCTACTGCACATTAAGACCTAAAACTAGCCCAGAATTAGGAAATGAATTTTTCTTTGGTTTTGTCCGCTTTTTTGTCAGCAAGTTGACTGCAACACGCAAAAATGTCTGAGTTTTACTTTTTTGAAAGTTACAGTCCAACTTTCCCTTGTGCAATCTTTGCAATAGAGTGTATAATAAAATTGGTTCTGTACATTGTTGATACACTGTCTGCACTTACACTGTCCCTGTTTTGTGTGAGATTTCACATCAAACTTTGGGGTAGTTTGGGTAAGAAGCACGCATGGGTATGGTGCTCAGGGGTGCTCATACTTTTGCCACATGGTTTCTGACATGGTTTCTTTCATTCTTTTGTTAATTAATAGTTCTGATTCAAAAGTAAGACTGAAACTTCCAGCTCATCCATAATGGCTTACTGAAATAACAGATGTAATGTCTTTATTATTTTATTTTATTCCTTCACAAAAGAGCAAAAGTAGCTTTTTTTTGTGTTCTCTCGTGTCTGTATTGTAGTTTGATGGATTGGTTTGCTGCTAATGGAACTCTGAATTAAATTTTTGCAGGAGCCCTGAAGGTTACCTGCCTATCACACGCTTGCAGAACATCAATTTTTTTTCGCCATCTCAGACTTTCACTTCCTGCCTCTTTCCTGCCCTTTTCTTTCGTATGTTCCTGTCTTCTATACTTTCTCCGTCTCGTTAACAAAAAGTACAAGTTTCTATTATACATTACTCAAGAAGCCGACACAGAGGATGATCAAGTGCGTCAAAATGTCATGTCTTTATAGGGGTCAAAAAGGGACAAGAGGCTTTTAAACCATGTCAATAACATTCTCTGGAAGCTAACCTCAAGAGCACTTTCACGGCATCTGATGAAATATATAGGACCCCAGGATTATCGTTTTATTCAAAAGAGCATTTAAATTCTGGATTCTGATTGGTCTGAAAGTGCAGCTTCCAAATCACAAGTTTATACAGTATTAATGTGCTGGTTCTAAATTCTATATGATTCTCATAGATATATTTAAAAACAGGTGTAATTGTAGATGTTTTTTTCCTCTAAGTTCATCTACAATTCAAGGAAGGAGTCACCAGTGTCAGTACTTTGCTACAGTTAAAGGTAACTCTGTGACTTTATTTTTTCAGCACAAAAGATGCTCCAACATTTCCTGTAAAAGGCAAGTTATGTTTTATCATCTCTCTCTCTTGAGAGAGAGAAAAGAGATGCCGGCGAGGGAAAGAGTGTTTATAGCTGCTATAATGTAAGTCAGAATAGAAACTGACATTACATTAAATGTAACTATAAATGGATAGCCAAATGGTTGTTGGCCTTGGCAAATTATTGATGTGCATAAGGAATAAAACATTTTATTGTAAAATTAAAAAAACTTCAGGGTGGTAATTGTATCTCCACCTCAGCACAGCACCCAGATTTATTAATTTTTTCCTGTAGGAGCTTAACAATGATTCAATTCAATAAATTTTTATTTGTAAAGCACTTTTAACAATAGACATTGTTTCAAAGCAGCTTAAAACAAGACAAGATATACCTTCATTCATTGAAGCGCTGACCTCAACCCTACTAAACACCTTTGGGATGAACTAAATGCTGGCTGCACCCCAGACCTCCTCACCTACCTCAGCACCTGACCTTACTAACACCCTTGGTTGATTGAATCTCATACAAATCTCCACAAGCACACTCTGAAATCTAGTAGAACATCTCCTCAGAAGAGTGGAGGGTTTAATAAAAGTAAATATGGGCCTAAATGTGGAATAGGATGCTCAAAAAGCACTTTCAGAACCTTTTGTCCATATATGTGTATATGTGTCCTTCAACTAACACATGGTTAATAATATAGCGAAAGGACAATGATACAAAGAAAGTCAAGTGAGCCTAAAGGAGCTGACTGCAGGGTCTTCATTAAATCATGCCCTCAGGCAGTAGGGCTCAATAACTCAAGTCATTAGGACCCTTTGACTTGCATGGCTTCAAGGTTCTTCTAATCCCAATGCACCCGATTGGTTACAGCAGCTAATTATCAAGCCTTTTCACGTGAGCTGGGTCAGATGGGATTTTGGAAACCTTGAAAACTTACAGGACATAAAGTACACATGGCTCAAGTTATTTCAAAGAGGGTGTTAGTTAGAGGATACTCACAGAGCCGTGCCATCCAGGCATTTCTAATAATCCTGGATTGAGATCACAGGCAAGTACACCATCATTGTATTATCTCTAATGAGTAGCAGAAGGAGAAGCCTTTGTTTCATGAATGTATACTGCAGCATAGTTACTTTTTTCTTCAGAAATCCCAGTTTGTTCGGAATCTTGTTAGGGTCTTGTGCAAGGGACGAGCCTGGCTGTGCTGGGCCTCGAACCCTTGACCTTCTGATTAATGCCACCACTGCCCATAGTGGCTAGGTGACAAACCCAAAGTAAATACAAGAAAAACAGTACACAAGGTAAAACTCTGCTTAGGATTGCTGTTGACACTGGAAAGACTTTGCAAAGACGCTAGATGGAAAACTAAAACAACACAGGGTCATGTCTTAGATTTTAAAACATTCATTCAGGAAAAAAAAGTGCTTTATTCTTATCACAAGTACTTTAGAGCACAGTGAAATGCTTTCTTTGCATACCCTAGTGATGTTAGCAAGCTGGGTTCAGAGCGCAGGGTCTGTCATTATACAGTGCCCGTGGAAACGCAGGGTAAAGGGCCTTGCTCTGGGGCCCCAAGAATAGCAGCTTGGTGATACCAGGGCTTGAAACAGCAATCTTCCAATCAGTAACCCAAAACCTTAAGCACTATGCTGTCCCTTCCCTGGTAATGGGGGTCAAGAGGAAGGCGTTTCTGCTCTAGGAGAATGGTTTACAGTCTAAAATATTCAACCACCCTTTTTATTTATCTATAGTAACCATTTTATTCTGCAGAGGATCTGAAAATTCTCCAGAGAGCTCTGGGATTGAAATCTGAATTCGGAGAGTCTCCAACACATCCTGCTGTATTTCCATTTCTCTTGCTTGAGAATGTATTAAAACAAAGTGACTTCCCAAAAATATATATAACATTACACTCAGGAGTGGTTATTTATTTGAAAGCTTTTATAACAACTGCCATGCAACCTGAAAATGTCTTGAAAACTTTCTTGTGGTGGAAAAACTCACCAGCTCTTTCAAGGTGTTGACACTGGAGACTCCTTCCATTAAGTACGAAATCAACGTTTAAATTATTAGAAAAAATTTTCTCTTCTTTCAGTTTTTCAATCTCATCATTTGTTGGGCATTTATGTATATGTTTACAAAAAAGTGGAAGAGTGAAAAAACATGCCAATTTAATCAACTTAAACTTTCCTTTGTGTGTAAGGCGTCATTTTATTAGGAACAGATGATGAACGGAAAACAGTGGCCTGGAAAGAAAAGCCAGACACAATGATGTCAAATCGATTTATAAAGAAAAAAACATAATAATCCTGGAATAATACAATTTAACATAGTCTGCTTGAACAAATACTAAATTTATGCTGCACTAACGATACAATGGCGTCAAAACCCATCAATTTAGGTTTCTTTTGCCTGTTTTTGGCCTTTAGAGCATGTCTGTGATCAAGCTACGTGTGTGAGCTTGACCTCAGTCTATTAAACAAAGCTCCAGGTAACATGATGTTTGTATTCACACCTGTTAGGAGGCAATTTCGCTCATTTCACTTCGCTTCTTGATTTTGCCCCAGAGGCCAGGTGTAGATGGGAGAAAATGAGCGTGATCCATGAGCAGGAGAAGAACACATCCGTATCTGTATGCATATTCCAGGTGCTGGTAATAAGTGGCGAGACAGGGTCGAGAATTGGCCTCAGAACTCTTGATTTGTTGTGATGTACTGGGAGACCATCATATCCGGAAGATTGCCATTACCTCTTTTATACGGGGCCTGGCATTAGCTGGGGGAAATTGTTTTTGGCTCGCAGCCTGGCCTCAGAAATATAAACAATCAAGGTTGAGATTATAGCTGGTTATTACTGCAGGATGTACTGCAGCATGTAAGGCCAATAAACGGCAAAAAATAAAGCATTGGACGTTTTTGGGAATCAGTCAAACATGTCAGCATTTACCTTATGAAACACAAAAGCTTAAATCTGAACCCTAAAGACCCAAAATCAATAAAAATAAAAAAGTCCAGCAATTTGAACAAGCAAAAAGGTATGTATTTTCACCATTATGACCCTGGACTACGGTTCCGATTAACCACTTCACCTTTAAACAGCCTGACTTATGATCTCTGCACCTGAACAACATTGCCTGGGGATTAGCAAATGGTTTTCTTGTTATTCAGTGTTCAAGTCTTTCCTAATTTTTCTTTGCTTGTTTTGTATATTCATACTACATCTACATCTACATCTAACTAGGCTGTCCTGATCACCACCACAAGCCCAAGCCTATGCCCAAGCTCAAGCTGGTAACATCAAGAACATCTGCAGCTATTATCATGATAAGTGCTTTCTTAACACTAATCATGTAGACTATATGGACTAAAGCTTGTGTACACCGGAACATAAGATTGGTATGTGCTTCTTTTGTGAACATCCGATTCCACATTTAGTCCCCATTTATTGGTATAATAACCTCCACTCTTCCGGGAAGATGTTCCACTAGATTTTGGAGGTTTGTACTGCAGAAAGAACATAATCACACACTCCAGTGCTCATGATATTTCTCACTTTCTGATGTTTGCAATGTTTTAATGATTTATAATCACACTCTTGGTGTCATCCCAATAAATCTGGTTTCTCTCAAGGTTTCTTCCTCGTACCCTCTAAGGGAGTTTTTCCTCACCACAGTTGCCACAGGCCCCCCAGGCTTGCTCATCTGGAATAAATACACATCAATTTAAATATAGATGAATCTTGTTATATAATTGTTCTACAAGGGTGTTAGTAAAGTCAGGTACTGATGTAGGTGAGGTGAAAAGACCTGGGGTGTAGTCAGTGTTCATGAGGTGTTCAAAAGGTGTTCCTCTCCAACCCATGTAAAGCATATTTTCATGACGCTGACTTTGTGCACAGGAGAATTGTCATGCTGCAACAGGATCATCCAAAGATCTCCTGCAAAATTGTGTGCCTCCAATTTTTGGGTAAAGAAGCACATATGGCTGGAAAAGTCAGGTGTCCAGATACTTTTATCCATATAGTGTATGTTATAAGTAACGTAATTGTGTTTACAAGTGGCTGTTTCTTTCTTTGTGTGTGTGTGTGTGTGTGTGTGTGTGTGTGTGTGTGTGTGTGTTTAATAATTAAATATTACATTTAAGTTAACATCCTGGCCTTTTCTCTTTTTTTTGTGGATTCATTTATTTCTAGGTCCCTCAAATCACAGTACAAAGAACAATCTTTTATTCATTTGAATCACTCAAAGTGACACACTTTTTTTTTCCCTCCCTCTTTCATCTTAGTCGTGTCATTACAATCCTGAGAGGATTTGCTCTTCCTGTTGCATCAGTGCTCCTCATTTCAGTGCCTTTTGAAGAGGCAGAATTTTTATTACCTTCCTTTTACTGAAAACATTGTATGAGATAAGATGATCTTTGCTATCTTGCATTTTGTAAAATGCAGAAGCTCTCAGAATAGAAACGAATCTATCAAAACATTTCAGCTGAGTGAGGTTTTAATTTAATGGTATGTCTCACATCAGGCTTCATTTTTTCGAACTAGGTGAATAAATTTGTTCATTAAAATCCTGTTCATGAAAATCCAGATACATGGACAAGAATCCTGTTCATATAATTGGACTTCTGAATAGAAGGTTGTGAGTTATATTCCCAACACTACCAAGCTGCCACTGCTGGGCCCTTGAGCAAGGCCCTTATCTGTTCAGTGCCAAATGGCAAAAGTGTAAAGGTAAAAGTAAATACACCTCCATAACCCTATGTTCATAGTTATCTATCTATCTATCTATCTATCTATCTATCTATCTATCTATCTATCTATCTATCTGTCTGTCTGTCTGTCTGTCTGTCTGTCTGTCTGTCTGTATTAATATTATTCACCATTTGCTGTTATAATACCCTCCACACTTCTAGGAAGACGTTCTACTAGATTTTGAAGTGTGATTGTTGAGATTTGTGTAAAATTCATTCAACCACAAGGGTGTTAGTAAAGTCAGGTCCTGATGTAGGTGAGAGGAGAAGGCCTGGGGTGCAGTCAGTGTTAAACAGGGTGGAGGTCAGAACTCTATAGTAGGATATTTTCCACTCAAACCCATTTACATCATATTTTCATGGAGCTGGCTATGTACACAGGGGCATTGTAAGGGAAGAGGTTTGGGTCTCCCAGTTTAACTGAAGGAAAAGACTTATGCTAGCACATCCAAAGACATCATATACAATTGTGTGGTTCCAACTTTGTAGTAAAAATTTGTGGAGGAACCACATATGGCTGGAAAAGATGATAAAAAAAAGTACAACTTCATTTAACTTTCATGGTTTCTGAGACACATGGATGCTACTTTTGATTCTATGCAAAAAATGAGGTTAAAATGCAAAAAACAAAAGAATTTGGACAACTAATGACTGGAAAAAACCAACATAGCAACCTTTTCATACTTCCGTATGGACTTGACACATTGGAACCGACTTACTACCATACAACATGACGATGAGCCGAAGCAAATGTTCTGTAAGCGTCATTAAGAGAGCAAACAGTCGTCTGGAGTGATATCAGTCATGGAATGACCTGCCAAGTCACCACAACTCAATCCTCTGTTTTGGGATGTACTGGATCACAAGGTCAGAAAGAAATCTCCAACTAGACAAGAAAACCTTTGGAAATCCGAAACAAACTGTTCAGATGATGAGAGGATTTCTCAATGAAAATAAAGTGGAACATTGGGATATTTATAGATTTTATCAATCAAAGTCAGTCTTTATACTATTACATGACCACGTTTGTTGCATAGAAACAAAACCCACAAGACTCCTGAAGGTCTCCTCACTCTACATCACTACCTGATTTTGCTATCACTCTTGTGGATGAAATTCACTGTAACCTACTAAATTTCAATACAACACTTGTTAGTATCTCCTCTTTCACCCTTGTATTCTCCTTTCACTAGAACACAAGCACACAGGTTCAGTAATGTGTTAGGGGTATATCTGGAAAACTTTACATACAATATTTTAAAAAGGTTACTCTGAGATCAGAACAACATACAGCTCCGAATTTTATATTAATGCACATTAACCTTCATGAAGAAGAAATGGGAGGTACACATTCACATCTGGTATAAATTTAGAAAAGGACATTTTCACTGAAAAAGAATTGTAAACTATTTAGGCACTCTAAACAAACATCCTGAAAATAACCGGTTCACAAAACACCCCTAAAAGGCAGAGGAATGTTGTAACGATCACGAAGAAAATGGCCACAGTACAGTCATACAGTCGTTTTAGTTGATCACACAGTTTTACACATACACTAAGCCATTCACACATATACATTCTGATCCTTACACAATTAAACACACAGATACTGATACACACACAAAACACTCGAACATATTAAAACACACAATACACACACAGATAAATGCACACACAAAACACTTACATATAAACATACTGATACACACACAAGATACTAAGACACAAAGAATTAACACACACATACTAATAAACACACAAATTGAGAAACATTTACACATACAAACACATACACACATAATAATACACATACATGCAGTACATACTGTATACTTGCATGGAAATACATATACACAAAAATACTGTCTAATCATGTATTCTCACTGTATTCTCACATACATACAAATATACACATTGTATACTTATACATACTGTACATACTCCTACACACATACTGTACACCATACACACATTCTATATTCATACACAAATGTATAACACAAAAAACTTTTGTGTGGCATTGCTATCTGTTTTGTAATGATCTCAACAAATGAGAAAATGGTCAAAGAGTGTGTGAAAGGGAGAAAGAGAGAGAGAGAGAGAGAGAGAGAGAGAGAGAGAGAGAGAGAGAGAGAGAGAGCATGTGTCTGAGGTAGAAAGACACAAAAAAGAAAGAAGAAAGTAAGAAAGAAGAGAGGCAAGAAGGACCAGGCATGTGTCTAAGACAGACTGAGAGAGAAGAAAAGAGAGATAAAATGAAAACATTGTAGGAACCCAGTGGCCCTACGACGGAATCCACTGGTTTGGGTGAAGGTATGCTGTGTGTTAGTCTTTCTCACGCCCCTGTAAAAGATTACTATAATGATTGCAATTTGTTACATGAATCAAATCTTTAACCCCAAATCTGACACCAATTTGTAATTAAGATTTATCTTGAATATATCTAATTAAAGCTGATCACCTTATTGGTTGTATTTCTTCTCTAATTTTGAAAGATTATTCTAAGCATTCCATCTTTTTAACTAATCCTTCATTATGGCGCCGGAGTTCAGCATATCGCTAAACTGTTTGTCATTGGATTCCGCCAACTAACGCTAGACCAGTCATTCAGGATCGTGCTGACCGACATTGTGAAACTCTGTATAATGTCTGTGTAAACCTACTGTATACTTTGATTATACAGTACTGTGGGCGAGGAGAACTGTAAAAACAATTACTGGGTTATTGTAGTAAATTTGGGATTTCCAGCGATGGGTTGCACGTCTGCAGATGTGTCCCATCAGTCGATCGGTCAGAGTAACGCATGCGTGCGTCAAAACGCTCCGCCAATGGGGAAACCCAATGACTCGGTCAGGGATTCCCCTTAGGGGTGGTGTTAAGAGTTACTATGACAAAGGACGCATCCCTAGTGGGCTGGGGAGCGACCCTAATGGGCAGAGCTGTGAATGGCATTTGGCCTCCACAGCTAATCCTGAGACATATAAACTACTTGGAGTTGTTGGCAGTGTTTCTAGCGCTGAAACATTTTCTGACCTTTATAAAGGGCCAACATGTCCTAGTGAAAACCAAACAATTCCACGGTGGTTGCTTACATCAACCGGCAGGGAGACATATGCTCCCTCCGGTTGCATCAGTTGGCAAGAAAACTGATAATGTGGTGTGACACGAGGTTCCTATCCATCAGAGCCACTCATGTCCCAGGCGTATGAAGCCGGGGTGCGGATTTATTGTCCAGTGGAAAACCCCCTGTACGGGGAATGGAAGCTGCACGTCCAAGTGGTGGAGCAGATATGGCAGAGGTACGGCCGGGCTGCCGTAGAACTCTTAGCCTCACAAGAAATTGCTCAGTGTCCTCTGTACTTCTCTCTGGGTCGCTGAGATAGTTCAAATGCTGTCAGATCAGCTGTGACTGCTCCCTTAACGGAGGGACCTCCTATTCCAGGTGGGAGGGGAGATTTATCATCCACACCTGGACAGGATAGCTCTCTGGGCTCTCTGATAATTTTCTCTTCAGTGTGGCAGGTTTACCCCATCAATTATACACACTATCTAGAGTGCCAGAGCCTCATCTACTCGCACGCTTTTAACAATAAATGGCAAATCTTTGAAGAGTGGTGTTTCCATAGTCACATTGTCTCTTTCCAGTGTTCAGTGGGAGACATATTATGTTTTCTCCAGGATTTGCTGAACAAAGAGAAAGCCTTTTCTTTGTATATCTAGCAGCTATTTCTGCATGTCATGTCAGGTTTGGCAATGAACCTGCAGGTCGGCACCCTTTAATAAGTCATTTTATAAAAGGAGCATGCCGTAAGAGGCCTGTATCTACGCAGATAGTTCCACTGTGGGATCTGTCTATGGTTTTGGAGGCCCTTTCTCAACACCCTTTCGAGCCATTGGATGGCATAGGGTTGAAATTTCACTCTCTTAAGATGGCGCTGCTTGAGGCTCTGGTGACAGCTAATTGTGTGAGCGAGCTGCAAGCTTTGACTGTCAGTCCATCCTGTTTACAGTTTGCCTCAGGGCTCTCAAAAGTTTCCCGGCGTTTGTACCTAAAGTAATGGATTCTTCTTATAGATGTCCTATTGCAGAGCTTTTGGCTTTCCACCCTCCTCTATTTTCTGTTAGAAAGGAGAAGAGTTTGAATTCCTTGTGTCCAGGGCGGGCTCTCCATACATATGTCAAGATAACAGCAGGTTTCAGGAAGAATGACCAGCTGAGGGTTTAATAGCCCACTCTACTAGGGGGATGGCGACATCATGGGCCCTACTTAAGGAAGTTTCTGTTCAGGAAATTTGTGCGGCAGATGATTGGGCTATGCCACACATCTTTGTGCGATTTGATAGGCTGAATGTGTTTGAGTCATCCTTAGCATATGCGGTGCTAGGAGCCAGAAGGTCAGAACCCATGTAATTTTGCCTGCAATCTGGAAATGGTCTATATCTCCTATAGTGAAACACAGAGCAAAGTTAAAAAAAGAACGATGGGTTACTTAATGTAACGTTTCACCAGCACTTTCCTCCTTGCACAGGAACGGGAAGAAATCTCGCTACAATGATATTGTAAGGGGTCTCAGGTCAACCTTGTCTGTCAAGACAGACGTGGGAATAGGAGCTTCCATAGTTGGTCACGCCCAAAGCAATTCCCATAGTGAAACACCTCACTCTGTTATCAAAGAACCTGAAATTACGTTAAGTAACCCATCATTTCCAAGCGCACTGAGACCTTTAAAATGATACCAAACATGAAAGGTAAAAATCATACATTCCAAAAATGTGATTATTACAGTATTCATGTATAGTAGCTTGAATCCTGGGAACTTCTAAGTCACCTTTCCATGACCTGGTCATATCCTCAGGAAAAAAAGAGGGCGCTTAAGGACCCAGCATCCACTTAAGGAGAGGGCAGCTGAACAAATGTCTTACCTTCCTCAGATTAAAGAGATCCTTTTCTCAAAATAGAAAGCTTATTGTTTTGTTGCATGGCAGTTCTCAGGGTCTGACCTAATGAAGAGATCTGACCAACCTGAAACATGTTTGGGTTATAATGTGATAAATTGTGTGTAATGGAGTGGAAAATATACTGCATGTGACCATTATATGCAACTGTTCCACCGCAATCCACTCGTCCTCACAAGCATCAATCCAAACTTCATACACACCCTCTAATCCTTCCCACTGGCTTTGCAGAACCTACTGCACCACAATGTTCCTTCCACAGATCCATAGCTATAATACCACATTCATCATGCCATATGGGGAGAAAAACATCTCATTCTCATTCTCATTGGCTGACAGGAAAAATGTGTTTACCTCATTCTCCAAGTTCGAATTGTGGGAGCTTTCTGTCTCAGGCCACAAGATGATTAATCTTTAACGTATTTCGTGCTTTGACCCTTACTGCTATGTCTTTCTGAGCATGACCTTGACAGAAGCTAGAATAAAATGTGTAAAACCCCAGTGTCATTAATGAAAAGAAAAGTTTGATAACTTGCAAAAATGATTTGTTGTAGTTTTACACCATATACTCAAATTATATATCTTTAAAGCTTTTTCTTAGATTTTATAAGGTATCTAAAATGTTCTTTTTTATTCTCAGTGTATATTGTAGGTCACTATAACCACTGCAGCTTTAAAGCACCAGGAATGTACTTTGTGCTCACTGTTAGATCTTTAGTGAACATGTCATGGCATGAGAATTCGCATTGGTCCACTCTCTCACTATACACTACTCTCTCACAATATACTCCACTCTCTCACAATACACTCTACTCTCTCACAATACACTCCACTCTCTCACAATACACTCCACTCTCTCACAATACACTCTACTCTCTCACAATACACCCACTCTCTCACTCTCTCACAATACATTCTACTCTCTCACAATACACTCCACTCTCTCACTATACACTACTCTCTCACAATACACTCTACTCTCTCACAATACACTCCACTCTCTCACAATACACTCCACTCTCTCACAATACACTTTACTTTCTCACAATACATTCTACTCTCTCACAATACACTCCACTCTCTCACTATACACTACTCTCTCACAATACACTATACTCTCTCACAACACTCTACTCTCACAATACACTCCACTCTCTCACAATACACTCCACTCTCTCACAATACACTCTACTCTCTCACAATACACTCCACACTCTCACAATACACTCCACTCTCTCACAACACACTCTACTCTCTCACAATACACTCTACTCTCTCACAATACACTCTACTCTCTCACAATACACTCTACTCTCTCACAATACACTCCACACTCTCACAATACACTCCACACTCTCACAACACCTCTACTCTCTCACAATACACTCTACTCTCACAATACACTCTACTCTCTCACAATACACTCTACTCTCTCACAATAAAATCCACTCTCTCACAATACCTCTACTCTCTCAATACACTCTACTCTCTCACAATACACTCCACTCTCTCACAATACACTCCACTCTCTCCCAATACACTCCACTCTCTCACAATACACTCCACTCTCTCACAATACACTCCACTCTCTCACAATACACTTTACTTTCTCACACATTCTACTCTCACAATACACTGCTCTCTCACTATACACTACTCTCTCACAATACACTCCACTCTCTCACAATACACTCCACTCTCTCACAATACACTTTACTTTCTCACAATACATTCTACTCTCTCACAATACACTCCACTCTCTCACTATACACCACTCTCTCACAATACACTCCACTCTCTCTCACTCTCTCACAATACACTCCACTCTCTCACAACACACCCACTCTCTCACTCTCTCACAATACCTCCACTCTCTCTCACAATACACTCCACCTCTCACAATACACTCCACACTCTCACAACACACTCTCTCTCACAATACACTCCACTCTCTCACTATACTACTCTCTCACAATACACTCCACTCTCTCACACTCCACTCTCTCTCACAATACTCTACTCTCTCAATACACTCCACTCTCTCACAATACACTCACTCTCTCACAATACACTCCACTCTCTCACAATACACTCTACTCTCTCACAATACACTCTACTCTCTCACAATACCTCCACTCTCTCACAATACACTCCACTCTCTCACAATACACACTTTACTTTCTCACAATACATTCTACTCTCTCACAATACACTCCACTCTCTCTCACACTCCACTCTCTCTCACAATACACTCTCTCACAATACACTCTACTCTCTCACAATACCTCCACTCTCTCACAATACACTCCACTCTCTCACAATACACTCTACTCTCTCACAATACACTCCACTCTTTCACAATACACTCCACTCTCTCACAATACACTTTACTTTCTCACAATACATTCTACTCTCTCACAATACACTCCACTCTCTCACTATACACTACTCTCTCACACACACTCCACTCTCACACACACCCACTCTCACAATACACCACTCTCTCACAACACACTCCACCTCTCACAACACACTCTACCTCTCTCACAATACACCCACCTCCTCACAATACACACTCCACTCTCACAATACACCCACCTCTCTCACAATACTCTACTCTCTCAACACACTCCACCTCTCTCACAATACACCCACCTCTCACAATACACCTCTACTCTCTCACAATACACTCCACCTCTCACAATACACTCCACCTCTCACAATACACTTTACTCTCTCACAATACATCTACTCTCTCACAATACACTCCTCTCACAATACACTACTCTCTCACAATACACTCCACCTCTCTCACAACACACTCCACTCTCTCACAATACACACTCTCTCTCTCACAATACATCTACTCTCTCACAACACACCTCTACTCTCTCACAACACACCCACCTCTCACAACACACCCACCTCTCACTATACACTACCTCTCACAACACACCCACCTCTCTCACAATACACCCACCTCTCTCACAATACACTACTCTCTCTCACAATACATTCTACTCTCTCACAATACACTCCACTCTCTCACATACACTACTCTCTCTCACAACACACCCACCTCTCTCACAATACACACCCACTCTCTCACAATACACCCACCTCTCACTATACACCACTCTCTCACAATACACTCCACCTCTCACAACACACCCACCTCTCTCACAATACACTCCACTCTCTCACAATACACTTTACTTTCTCACAATACATTCTACTCTCTCACAATACACTGCTCTCTCACTATACACTACTCTCACAATACACTCCACCTCTCACAATACACTCCACCTCTCACAATACACTTTACTTTCTCACAATACATTCTACCTCTCACAACACACCCACCTCTCTCACAATACACTACTCTCTCACAATACACCCACTCTCTCACAACACACTCCACACTCTCTCACAATAGACTCTACTCTCTCACAATACACTCCACTCTCTCACAATACACTCCACTCTCTCACAATACACTTTACTTTCTCACAATACATTCTACTCTCTCACAATACACTCCACTCTCTCACTATACACTACTCTCTCACAATACACTCTACTCTCTCACAATACACTCCACTCTCTCACAATACACACTCCACTCTCTCACACACTCTACTCTCTCTCACAATACTCTACTCTCTCACAATACACTCTACTCTCTCCCAATACACTCCACACTCTCACAATACACTCCACACTCTCACAACACACCCACTCTCTCCCAATACACTCACTCTCTCACAATACACTCCTCTCTCACAATACACTTTACTTTCTCACAATACATTCTACTCAATCCCAATACACACCACTCTCTCACTATACACTACTCTCTCACACTCCACTCTCTCACAATACACTCTACTCTCTCACAATACACTCCACTCTCTCACAATACACTCCACTCTGTCACAATACACTCTCTCTCACAATACACTCCACTCTCTCACTACACTCTCTCTCTCTCACAATACACTCTACTCTCTCACAATACACTCCACTCTCTCACAATACACTCCACTCTCTCACTATACACTCTCTCTCACAATACCTCCACTCTCTCACAATACACTCTACTCTCTCACAATACACTCCACACTCTCACAATACACTCCACACTCTCACAACACACTCTACTCTCTCACAATACACCTCTACTCTCTCACAATACACTCTACTCTCTCACAATACACTTTACTCTCTCACAATACCTCCTCTCTCACAATACCTCTCTCACAACACTCTACTCTCTCACAATACACACTCCACTCTCTCAATACACTCTACTCTCTCACAATACACTCCACACTCTCTCACACTCCACTCTCTCACAACACCTCTACTCTCTCACAATACACTCTACTCTCTCACAATACACTCTACTCTCTCACAATACACTTTACTCTCTCACAATACACTCCACTCTCTCACAATACACTCTACTCTCTCACAATACACTCTACTCTCTCACAATACACTCCACTCTCTCACAATACACTCCACTCTCTCACAATACACTTTACTTTCTCACAATACATTCTACTCTCTCACAATACACTCCACTCTCTCACTATACACTACTCTCTCAATACACTCCACTCTCTCACAATACACTCTACTCTCTCTCACAATACACTCCACTCTCTCACAATACACCCACTTTCTCACAATACACTTTACTTTCTCACAATACATTCTACTCTCTCACAATACACTCCATTCTCTCACTATACAATACCTCTCACAATACACCTCTACTCTCTCACAACACTCTACTCTCTCACAATACACCCACTCTCTCACAATACACTCCACACTCTCTCACACACACTCTACTCTCACAATACACTCCACTCTCCCAATACACTCCACCTCTCACAATACACTCCTCTCTCACAATACACTTTACTTTCTCACAATACATTCTACTCTCACAATACACTACTCTCTCACTATACACTACTCTCTCACAATACACTCCACCTCTCACAATACACTCCACTCTCCCACAATACACTTTACTTTCTCACAATACATTCTACTCTCTCACAATACACTCCACTCTCACTATACACTACTCTCACAATACACTCCACCTCTCACAATACACTCCACTCTCTCAATACACTCCACACTCTCACAACACACCCACCTCTCACTATACACTCTACTCTCTCACAATACACTCCACTCTCTCACAATACACTCTACTCTCTTACAATACACTCCACTCTCTCACAATACAGTCTACTCTCTCTGTACACTCTACTTTCTCACTATACACTCTACTCTCTTACAATACACTCCGCTCTCTCACAATACACTTCACTCTCTCACAATACACTCTACTCTCTCACAATACAGTCTACTCTCTCACTATACACTCCTATATGCTCTCTCATAATACACAATACTGTCTTACAATACATTATACTCAATCCCAATACACACCACTCTCTCACAATACACTTTACTTTCTCACTATACACTCTACTCTTTCACAATACACTCTACTCTCTCACTATACACTCCACTCTCTCACAATACACTCTACTATCTCATAATACACACTACTCTTTCACAATACACTCCACTCTCACAATACACTCTCTCACAATACACTTTACTCTCTTACAATACACTCTACTTTCTCACTTTACCCTTTACTCTCTCACAATCAACTCTAATCTCTCACAATACCTCCACTCTCTCACAATATACTCTACACTCTCTCACAATACACTCTAATCTCTTACAATACACTCCACTCTCTCACAATATACTCTACACTCTCTCACAATACACTCCACTCTCCTACAATACTCTCCACTCTCTCACAATACACTCTACTCTCTCACAATACACTCTACTCTCTCACTATACACTCCACTCTCTCACAATATACTCTACACTCTCACAATACACTCCACTCTCCTTCAATACACTCCACTTTCTCACAATACACTCTACTCTCTTACTCTACACGCCACTCTCTCACAATACTCTCTACTCTCTCACAATACACTCTACTCTCTCACCATACACCCACCTCTCACAATACACTCTATTCTCTTACAATACACTCTATTCTCTTACAACACACTCTACTCTCTCACAATACACTTTACCCTCTCACAATACACTTCGCTCTCTCACAATACACTCTACTCTCTACTCTCTCACAATACACTCTACTCTCTCACAATACACACTACTCTTTCACAATACACTCTGCTTTCTCACAATACACTCTAATCTCTCTTAATACACTCCACTCTCTCACAATATACTCTACACTCTCTCACAATACACTCTACTCTCTCACTACACTCTATTCTCTTACAATTCACTCTACTCTCTTACAATACACTTTACTCTCTCACAATACACTCTACTCTTTTACTATACACTCTACTCTCACAATACACTCTACTCTCTCACAATACACTTCACTCACTCACAATACACTCTACTCTCTCTCACAATACACCCACCTCTCACAATACACTCCACCTCTCACAACACACTCTACTCTCTCACTATACACTCCACTCTCACAATACACTCTACTCTCTCACTCTACTCTCTCACAATACACTCTACTCTAAGGTTCGAATTATGGTTCGAATCAGTCCAGCCTCTCTCATGGTCAAACCATGGTTGATTACATGATCAACAAGTGTTGCCCTAATCTCATCAGAGATGGCTCACTTTTCTTCTCTTATTTGTCCTTGTCCTCTTCTTCCTTTTCCTCTTCCCCTTCCCCTTCCTTCTCCTCCTCCTCCTCCTCCTACTCCTCTTGCTCTCTGTTCATTGTTAGCATCCATTGTTCAAAACAGGTAATCTGATCTTTGACCTATTTATAGGCCTATCTATACTACTGTAAAGTAAAGCAGTGATTGGTTAGTGTTAAATTAAGCAATTAGTTTTTGCAGATGTGTCTGTGTGACCTGGTGACTAAGTGTAGCATTTTGATTGGTTGTGTTTGGAAAATGGAATGAAAGTTACTTTCTGATAGATCTTTGTGTTTTAGGTAGAGAATTGTGTGTAGTGTTTTGAAAAAAGTGTTTTATACAATTAAAGACTCAGTCAAAGGCTGAGAAATAGCTTATGGTTTTGGAGATTTGGCATGTAGTTTTTCACGTTGAGCGAGAGGTTTCAAAAATCGTGTGACATGAAAAGATTTTGTGTGTAAGCAATTGGTAAAAACTTTAAGAGTAACACTGTGGGCAGTGATCCTCTGAAAAGCCTAGCCTTTGCAGTCATGATGTGTTTGAGCATCAGAGAGCTTTCAGCATCTGACAGATGTTTGCTGAGTATTTTGTACCAGATTCTGGTGTATAAATAGATCAATGTGCAGGTTCAGGCCGCATTTGGACAGAAACAGTTGTATGAGTGATTTTTTCCCTCTGCTCTCTCTAAAGATTAAGTGCAGTGGGGGAAATTTCATGCTCACTTTGTTTTGTATTTGTTCTTGATGTCTATTTTATCCACCAAGGTCTAAATTCCCACAGTCTAAAGAAACTGCAGAGAAGTGTAATCCAAAGGAATTGCTTTGAGGCTGTTAAAAGTAAGATAATTATATTTGTAAATTTTTTTATTTTTTATTTTTTTATTGAATGGTAATGAGAGACATTTAACAGACAGCAATGATAATGTTTGGGGCAAAGAAAACTGAATCATTCCACTCATTATTCATTAGCATTCTAGTGTTGGAAAGTGATGCATTGAATATAAATTGTCTGAGGATCAATAATCACTTCTCTGCACTGTCAGTTCATTTGTCTTCTATTACACAGCCAAGGCCAGTATCAGGGAACGTAATTCAGATGCAGGGCTCCAATACACTACACTCTCTCACAAAACACAAAACTCTGACTCTTACAAAACGCAATTCTTTTTACAATACACTATACTCACTTATGATACACAATGTTTTCTCCTGATAAACCATACCTGTTTCAATACCCCACAATGCTCTCTCTTAGAAATACATTATACTGTCTCATGATACATAGCGTTCACTTCCAACTTGCACCCAGTCATTGTACTCTCACATGATGCACAGTGCTCGCTCACAACACACCATACTCTCTTTCAATACATTATACTCTCTCAATACACTATACTCTCTCTCAATACATTATACTCTCTCTCAATACACTATACTTTTTCCCAATACACTATACTCTTTCCCAATACACTATTTATTCTGCCAATACACTATACTCTCTCCCAATACACTATACTCTCTCCCAATACACTACTTTCTCTCCCAATACACTATAATCTCTCCTAGTACATTATACTCTCCCCAATACACCATAATCCCTCCCAATACTCCAAAATCCCTCCCAATACTCCAAAATCCCTCCCAATACACCATAATCCCTCCCAATACACCATAATCCCTTTATAATTATACTCTCTCCCAATACACTATAGTCTCTCCCAATACATTATACTCTCTCCTAATACACTATACTCTCTCATAATACACCATAATCCCGCCATAATTATACTCTCCCACGATACACTATACTCCCTCCTAATACACTATACTCTCCCACAATACATTATACTCTCTTTTAATATATTATACTCTCCCACAGTACATTATACTCTCCCACAATACACTATACTCTCCCACAGTACATTATAATCTCTCCTAATACACTATATACTCCCACAGTACATTATACTCTCTCCTAATATATTATACTCTCCCACAATACATTCTACTCTCCCACAATACATTATACTCTCTCCCAATACATTATACTCTCTCCTAATATATTATACTCTCCCACAATCCATTCTACTCTCCCACAATACACTATACTCTCCCACAATACATTATACTCTCTCCCAATACATTATACTCTCTCCTAATATATTATACTCTCCCACAATACATTATACTCTCCCACAATACATTATACTCTCTCCCAATACATTATACTCTCCCACAATACATTATACTCTCTCCTAATACATTATACACTTCCCCAATACACTCTTCTACCATTAGGGGTCGCCACAGCGGATCATTCGTCTAAATCTAAATCGCAAATCTCAGGACTGTGCTTCCCAAATTCTATCAGAATGTGGACTTCTGATGCAACCAGAGGAGAAAACACGCTGGATGTTGTTTACACAAACATCCGGGGCGCATACCTGGCGAAGCCCCGCCCCCACCTCGGGTACTCAGACCACATCTCTGTTATGTTGATCCCAGCATACAGACCACTCAGCAGGCATTCAAGACCAGCTCAAAAACAATTGAGAACCTGGCCAGCAGGATCCATGTCTGCTCTCCAGGACTGTTTTGAATGCACTGACTGGGACATGTTCAGGGAAGCTGCAACCAATGGCGATTTCATCAACTTGGAGGAGTACACGTCAACAGTGACCAGCTACATCGGCAAGTGCATTGATGACGTGACTATCTCCAAGACCATCACTACACGCTCCAACCAGAAGCCATGGATGACCGCCAAGGTGTGTGCGCTGCTAAAAACAAGAGACTCTGCCTTCAGAGCAGGGGACAAGACGGCCTTAAAAACAGCAAGGGCCAAACTGTCCCGTGCCATCAGAGAGGCGAAGCGTGCACACGCCAAGAGAATCCATGGCCACTTCCAGGACAGCGGAGACACCCGGCACATGTGGCAGGGCATCCAGGCGATCACGAATTACAAGACACCACCACCTGCTTGTGACCGTGATGCCTCCCTCCCAGATGCGCTGAACGACTTCTACGCCCGGTTCGAGGTGCAGAACAACGTGGTGGCGAGGAAGACCATCCCTCCTCCCAGTGACCAGGTGCTCTGTCTAACCACAGCTGAAGTAAGGAAAACTCTATGCAGAGTTAACCCACAGAAGTCTGCTGGACCTGACAACATTCCTGGCAGAGTGCTCAGGAAATGTGCAGAACAACTAGCAGATGTCTTCACTGACATCTTCAACATCTCCCTGAGCAGCGCCACTGTTCCTACATGCCTCAAGACGACGACCATCATTCCTGTGCCGAAAAAGTCTTCTGTCTCCTGCCTCAATGACTATCGTCCCGTTGCACTCACACCCATCATGATGAAGTGCTTTGAGAGGCTCGTCATGAGACACATAAAGACCCAGCCCCCACCCGCACTGGACCCCATGCAGTTCGCATATCGTCCAAACCACTCCACGGACGATGCCATCTCCACAACCCTCCATCTGGCCCTCACCCATCTGGATAACAAGGACTCTTATGTAAGGATGCTGTTCATGGACTTCAGTTTAGCATTCAACACAATTATTCCTCAGCACCTGATCGAGAAGCTGAGCCTACTGGGCCTGAACACCTCCCTCTGCAACTGGATCCTGAACTTCCTGACTGAGAGACCTCAGTCAGTACGGATCAGGAACAGCATCTCCAGCACCTCCACACTGAGCACTGGCGCCCCTCAGGGCTGTGTGCTCAGTCCACTGCTGTTCACTCTGCTGACTCACGACTGTGCACCAACGCACAGCTCGAATCATATCATTAAGTTTGCTGATGCAGCAAGAACGACGAGTCAGCATACAGAGAGGAGGCGCAATGGTTAACAGCCTGGTGTGGAGCTAACAACCTGTCTCTGAACGTGGACAAAACGAAAGAGATGGTTGTTGACTTCAGGAGAACACAGAGTGACCATTCTCCACTGATCATCGATGGATCTTCAGTGGAGATCATCAAGAGCACCAAATTCCTTGGTGTTCATCTGGCGGACAACCTCACCTGGTCACTTAACACCAGCTCCATCACCAAGAAAGCCCAGCAGCGTCTCTACTTCCTGAGAAGGCTGAGGAAAGCTCATCTCCCATCCTGACCATGTTCTACAGAGGGACCATCGAGAGCATCTTAAGCAGCTGCATCACTGCCTGGTTTGGGAACTGCACCGTCTCGGATCGCAAGACCCTACAGAGGATAGTGAGAACAGCTGAGAAGATAATCTGAGTCTCTCTCCCCTCTATCATGGACATTTACACCACACGCTGCATCTGCAAAGCACACAGCATTGTGGATGACCACACACCCGTCACACACACACTTCACCCTCCTTCCATCAGGGAAACGGTTCCGAAGCATTCGGGCTGTCACATCAAGACTGTGCAACAGTTTTTTCCCGCAAGTCATCAGGCTCCTCAACAAACATCTGAACTGAACTCTCTCTCACACACATACACACTCACACACACACTTACACACAACTGAGTGACTGATCTGTACAACTGGACTCAACACACATACACTTCGCACACCCAGGCTTCAGCACCATTCACCTTTCATTATCGCAAAATGTTTACATGCCGTTTGTTGCTGATCTTCCGGGACTTGCTTTTTTTGCACAATATTCTGTCGAATCCCTAAATTCTGTTTACATTTCTCTGTTTACATTTTTCTGCTACTGTGCACCTTATTCTGTCACGACAGGTTTTACTGGCGGAGCTATTGCTGTTTTTATTTTTATATTTTGTGTATTGTGTATTGTCCTGCACTGTCTTGTGTTGTCTTTTGCACTGTTTGCACCAGTTGCACACATGCACTTTATGTGGCGAGGATCTTAGTTCCTGGCCCTGTGTTCTTCTGTTCTGTGACTGTTGTTTTATGTTGTTTTATGTAGCACCTGGGTTCAGGAGGAACGTTGTTTCATTTCACTGTGTACTGCATCAGCTATATATGGTTCAAATGACAATAAAAGCTTCTTGACTTGACTTGTAAATACCATCTGTCCTCTACATCTGCCTCTTGCAACTCAACTACCTGCATGTCTTCCCTCACCACATCCATGAACCTACTCCATGCCCTTCCCCTTGTCCTCCCTCTTGATGGCTCTATTCTCCTACTGATATACCCCATGTTCCTCCTCTGCACATATCCAAACCATCTCAATTACACCTCCTTCGCCTTGTCTTTAAAACGTCCGACATGTGCTGTCCCTCTAATAATCTCAATTCTAATCCTGTCCATCGTCGGCACTCCCAACGAAAAACTTAACATCTTCAGCTCTGCTACCTCCAGCTCCACCTCCTGTCTTTTACTTACTGCCACTGTCTCTAATCCATACAACAGCACAGGTTTCACCACAGTCCTATAAAATTTACACTATACACTATACTCTCTCCTAATACACTATACTCTCTCCTAATACACTATACTCTCTCCTAATACGCTATACTCTTTCCTAATATACTATACTCTCTCCTAATATACTATACTCTCTCCTAATACACTATACGCTCTCCTAATATACTATACTCTCCTAATATACTATACTCTCTCCCAATACACTATACTCTCTCCTAATATACTATACTCTCTCCTAATACACTATACTCTCTCCTAATATACTATACTCTCTCCTAATACACTATACGCTCTCCTAATATACTATACTCTCTCCTAATATACTATACTCTCTCCTAATACACTATACTCTCTCCTAATATACTATACTCTCTCCTAATACTATACTCTCTCTAATATACTATACTCTCCTAATACACTATACTCTCTCCTTTTACACTATACTCTCTAATATACTATACTCTCTCCTAATACACTATACGCTCTCCTAATATACTATACTCTCTCCTAATATACTATACTCTCTCCTAATATGCCACAATCCCTCCCAATATACTATACTCTCTCCCAATACACTATACTCTCTCCAATACACTATACTCTCTCCTAATACACTATACTCTCTCCTAATATACTATACTCTCTCCCAATACACTATACTCTCTCCTAATATACTATACTCTCTCCTAATACACTATACTCTCTCCTAATACACAATACGCTCTCCTAATATACTATACTCTCTCCCAATACACTATTCTCTCTCCCAATACACTATTCTCTCCTAATACACTATTCTCTCTCTAATACACTATACTCTCTCCCAATACACTATTCTCTCTCTAATACACTATACTCTCCTAATACACTATTCTCTCTCCCAATACACTATACTCTCCTAATACACTATTCTCTCTCCTAATACACTATACTCTCTCCTAATACACTATTCTCTCTCCTAATATACTATACTCTCTCCTAATACACTATTCTCTCTCCTAATACACTATACTCTCTCCTAATACACTATTCTCTCTCCTAATATACTATACTCTCTCCCAATACACTATACTCTCTCCTAATACACTATACTCTCTCCTAATACACTATACTCTCCTAATACACTATTCTCTCTCCTAATACACTATACTCTCTCCTAATACACTATTCTCTCTCCTAATATACTATACTCTCTCCTAATACACTATTCTCTCTCTAATATACTATACTCTCCTAATACACTATTCTCTCTCTAATATACTATACTCTCTCCCAATACACTATACTCTCCTAATACACTATACTCTCTCCTAATACACTATACTCTCTAATACACTATACTCTCTCCTAATACACTATACTCTCTCCTACTGCATTATACTCTTTCACAATACACCAATATCCCTCCCAACAATCCCTCCCAATAGACCATAATACCTTCCAATACACTATAATCCCTCCCAGTACACTATACTCTCTCCTAATACACTATACATTTTCCCAACACAGTATACTCTTACTTGATGCACAGTGCAATCTCCCAACACAATATTCTTTCTTATCAATACATTATGCTCTTTTAGAGTACATACTGTTTTCTCCTAATACACTCTACTCTCTCATGTTACACAATGTCCACAATACGCAACTCTCTAACAACACTGGTTTCTCTTGCAGAGGTTTACAGCAGGTTCATATTAATGCATTATTTTTCGAAGACATTATTGTTTCTATAGTAACAACTGAGTGATGAGGAAACCCATAATACATAGATATAACGGATGAAACTGGATGTTTTGCAGTTGATACTGTGAGACACCATTTATTATTTTTTTGTGAACATGGCCAAGAGCAAGGTCAGGAAAAGTGCTAAATGAGATGGAACCTCTTTAATATATTTTCTTTTAAGAGAAACTTTATGGGTCGTTTGTTCTTATTTCTGCACATTACAAGAATGCATCGTTGTCTTGCAGCTCTGTAGCACAACTGCCTTCAAACTCAGGAATTATGGTCACAAATATCACTAATAATGAGATATAGAAATGAATTCTATTTAAAATAAGCAGGTAGATCGGAGGGATATTTAGATATCTGAAAAACAACAACCTGCACTCTCGTTACAGAATCATGAAATATCATTAAAATTACAGTACTTAAGCTCTGTCAAACAAACAAAAATGTTTTGATAGAAAAACATGAATCCATAAATAAATATATAAATATTTTAAATAAAAACATCTTCTACTTTGCTACACATATTTTTGTTTACCATTAGAAAATAATGAGCAATAATGACAAATAAACAAATGAACAAACAAATAGTCAAGTTTTTGGTCATTTTTAGAAAGAAAAATAATCAGTACAACAAACATCTTTGACAAACTGCTGCTTAGTGTTTGATCACTGTTAGAGCAACAAATAATCAATACAAACCAATAAACAAAAGTATTCTGCTTTTCTGCCATTTATTTTAATCACCATTGCAGAAAAAAAACATAAAAATAAATAAATAAAGTTTTTCAATCAGTTAGGAAAAAACAATAAAAAATAAATAATAATAATACCAATAATTATAAATAGGCAATGCAATTTTCTGCTGCTTTTCTACACTTTTTTAACCACCTACAAAGACAAATAATTATTTAATATATATATTTGATAATGAATTAAATAAAGAAAACAATTTAATAAATAAAATGAAACAAATTAACACACAAATAAAAAAATAATGTTTATTTACATTTGCTTATTTTTGAGCACTATTTCATTATATATAATTATCCTATAATTATTCAAAACAAACAAACAAGGAATACAAAAAGAAAAATATTTTACTTTTCTAGACTTATTTTAAATCACTGATACTGAAAAAGATAAAAGACAAAAAAAATCAATAATTTATTCAAGTTTGCTTATTTTCAGAAGCAATAATAATAATAATAATGATAATAATAATAATAATAATAATAATAATGATGATGATAATAATAATAATAATAATAATAAATGTATAAATAAAGGAGCAAACAAACAAACTTTACACTTTGCTACATTAATTTTTGATTGTTTATTCAAATGTATTTATAACAAACAAATAAAAAATAGTATTCTACTTTGCTGTGAAATAAAAAAATAATAATTGTTAATAAAATAGATACAATAAATGTATTCTACTTTTGATCTGGTGATGGGAATATCAGAATATAAATAATAAACAAATAATGAAAAAAAATGCTTTGCTTTCTGGGATCTCACTGGAATATGGTGACATCACTTATTTTTGTGAAGCTGTGAAGCTGTGATCTCACAGAAATAATATCCTCACAATGCAGCAGGAACCAACAAATCAGCAACAGATTCAATAACTTCCCCGTGTGTCAGCTTGGAGTTTACCTTCAAGCCTCTGAAACATTTCTCAAGCCTCGCTGACCCTTAAATCCACCTTCTATTTAATCTTTAGTGTGCTCGCTGACCGGCTCTTTAGAGACGCCTGCCTGCGGCAACAGAAACACACCGCGGATGTACCTGAAGAGCGTCACTGAAGCACAGCATCCTATTTTCCTGTTCTAAAATGCAGATTGTAGTATTATAGTGCATTCATACAGGGCCAAATGAAAAGCTTGAGAAAAACGAATAAACCTTCGAAAATGATAATTATATACTCAGGCCATCAAAGTGGTCTCTCAAACAAACTAGAGATGCTCATAAAAAAGGAGGCTTTTTACACAGTGGTTAATGAGACAGATCGAGAGTGAGACGAGACGAGAGCTCTTGTCACGTTCGGGAGCGCGTGACTAGCAGTTGATGGGCTTCAGAGCTGGGGGTTATTTTCTACCTGCCTCAGCTCTCTGGCTCTCAACAATGCAACCGACAATTCAAGGTGCAATGCATCATCTGAGCAAATCCTGTCTGTGCATAAATTAGCATTTTTCTTTTCATTCCCTGTCAAGACCAAAGGGAAAGCCTGGGTTGAGCTACAGATGGTTAAAGGGTGAATGTAGAAGCCCTCTATGGTAAAGGGTGCTTTTTACTTGTCATATGTAACTTACAGGAGAGTGAAATTTTTCTTTTGCATATACTGATGATGTTAGTAAGCTGGGGTCACCCATAATACCGTGCCCCTGGAGCACAGAGGGTTAAGGGCCTTGCTGAAGGGCCCAAGAGTGGCAGCTTGGTGATACTGAGGTTTAAAACACAGACCTGCCGATCAGTAACTTTGAGCCTTAACCAATAAGCTACCACTTCCCAACAGAGGTAAGTCTGTTTAAATTCAGTGAAAAATGATTTAGTAACAGGATATTTGGAGGATTTCTTATTTTGTTACATGAACAAAATAAACAGAGTACCGTAGCCCCAAATACTGCCCTTGTACAAAATAAAATGACTCAGTTAATTTAATTCTCTCTTGAGCTACTTAAGCTCCTGATGTACTAGTGATCTGCTCTCCAAACCTGTCTGATTTATCCCTCTTTCTAGATGGAGCACTCTGCAATACAAGACCACCTGCAGCAGCTAAGGATGGTTGTACATGAAGAACCTGAAGGTCCAGGAGGTCACAGACTGTCTATCTAGGACACGTCTGTCTGTCTGTCTGTCTGTCTGTCTGTCTGTCTGTCTGTCTGTCTGTCTGTCTATCTATCTATCTATCTATCTATCTATCTATCTATCTATCTATCTATCTATCTATCTATCTATCTATCTATCTATCAGGGTGATCTAAAATAAGTTTAGTGAGATTGAATATTTATTGACACTATATGGACAAAAGTTTGTGGACACCTGACCATAAGATTAGTATGCACGTTCTGAACACCCCATTCTGCACGCTAACATGCATTGATGCAAGCTTTTTATGAATTATTTATTAACAATCTAACACACACACACACACACACACACACACACACACACTTGCACTCCTATATTATTTTATTCATATCACAAAGTATATGGACAAACGTTTGTGGACTGCTGCATTTTTTTTAACATGCCATTTTACATGTAGTTCCCATTTGCTGTTATAATAACCTCCAGTTGGGGGGAGAACCACATGTGGCTGGAGAAGTTTAATAACATAAGCTAGTTAGCTACAACTAGCAAGCTAATATAATTGCAACAGCCATTGTTAAGAGATAAGCAAAATTCTCTTTATGTAGCATGGATAATGGAGGTGATGTTCAGTTTAGCATAGATCACCTGGCTATACGAAAAGAAGAAAATCTTTAGATTTATTGTAAATTTCAGTACTTATGTATCACTAGATACATGATTATTTATTTACAATATCACTAAATGCCTTATTCACTCTTTACTAAATCATTTTCCATGATCACTATTTTTATTATTTTTACTTGAGTGGATTATTATTGCAGTAGCAACACTTTTACTCGGAGGAGTGTTTTGTATTCTGTTCATCACTGGGTATTCGCCGCAATCTCACGTGATTTCATTCAAGCTTTCCATGCATTATTTATTAACACACACACGTTTCACTCTTTTATTCTTTTATTCATATCATACACTATATGCACAAGAGTTTGTGAACATCTGGCCATGAGGTATGTGATTTATAAAGATCCCATTCCACATTTGCATTTATAATATTAGCCATATAAAGCTCCACTTTGCCACTAGATTTTGGGCTTGTATGTGTATAGAGATTTGTAGCCGTATTATAGTGTCTATAGAGGTTTTAAAGTGCTCATAGAGATATTATAGTGTGCAGAAGTTTTATGGTGTTCATAAAAATATTGTAGCACTCACAAAGTTATTATAGATCTCATAGAGGTATAATAATTTTCATATAGGTTTTATAGTGTTCATAGATGTATTACAGTGCTCATAGATGTATTACAGTGCTCATAGAGGTTATATAGTGCTCATAGAGGTTATATAGTACTCATAGAGGTTTTATAGTGCTCATAGAGGTTATATAGGGCTCATAGAGGTTTTATAGTGCTCATAGAGGTTTTATAGTGCTCATAGAGGTTATATAGTGCTCATAGAGGTTATATAGTGCTCATAGAGGTTTTATAGTGCTCATAGAGGTTATATAGTGCTCATAGAGGTTTTATAGTGCTCATAGAGGTTATATAGGGCTCATAGAGGTTTTATAGTGCTCATAGAGGTTATATAGTGCTCATAGAGGTTTTATAGTGCTCATAGAGGTTTTATAGTGCTCATAGAGGTTATATAGGGCTCATAGAGGGTATATAGTGCTCATAGAGGTTTTATAGTGCTCATAGAGGTTATATAGTGCTCATAGAGGTTTTATAGTGCTCATAGAGGTTATATAGTGCTCATAGAGGTTTTATAGTGCTCATAGAGGTTATATAGGGCTCATAGAGGTTTTATAGTGCTCATAGAGGTTATATAGTGCTCATAGAGGTTTTATAGTGCTCATAGAGGTTATATAGTGCTCATAGAGGTTATATAGTGCTCATAGAGGTTTTATAGTGCTCATAGAGGTTATATAGTGCTCATAGAGGTTTTATAGTGCTCATAGAGGTTATATAGTGCTCATAGAGGTTTTATAGTGCTCATAGAGGTTTTATAGTGCTCATAGAGGTTTTATAGTGCTCATAGAGGTTTTATAGTGCTCATAGAGGTTATATAGTGCTCATAGAGGTTATATAGTGCTCATAGCGGTTTTATAGTGCTCATAGAGGTTATATAGTGCTCATAGAGGTTTTATAGGGCTCATAGAGGTTATATAGTGCTCATAGAGGTTTTATAGTGCTCATAGAGGTTATATAGTGCTCATAGAGGTTTTATAGTGCTCATAGAGGTCATATAGTGCTCATAGAGGTTTTATATAGTGCTCATAGAAATATTGCAGCACTCATAGAGGTAGTATAGTTCTCATAGAGGTATTATACTTCTCATAGAGGTATTTTAGTGCTCACAGAGGTTTTATAGTACCCACAGGTATTATAGTTCCCATCAAAAACGCTCTGAATCACGTGTATAATCCAATGGAAAGTGTGGCGTCACTTGCGGGGTGACGTCACGACCAGGAAGCGTAAAAGCACATGGAGTGAAACCAGTGCCAGCTTCTGTTGTTCAGTAAGCGCTCTGTGTGTGTTTGTGGGGTAAAGGCTGGAGAGTTTTTTTCTTTCTTGGATTATGAATTATGGATGCTATTTCTTCTTCTTGTAAGTCCTCTGGTCTGGTCCTTTCACGGTCAGAGCGCACCCCACTCGAAGTGTGGCTGCCTCTAAGTCCTTGTCCTCTGGAGTTTCCCTCTAGGACATTTGCAAAGCTGGGGGCTGGTCCACCCCACTGATCTTGGTCAGGTTCTAAAGATTCGACCTCAGTGCCACTCCTGGCCCCTTTGTCCTTTACCCTAGCTGTGCCTGTCCACACTAAGTAGGGATTGGTCAGTCTGGCTTGATTGGACTTTCGTTCCCAAAGCGTTTCTAACAAAGCACGAATCCTGAAGGGAAACGTCTCCCGGTTACGTTTGTAACCATGGATCCCTGAGAGAACAAGACGCTGCGTCTCTATGTTACACTGCCTGCATCCCTGCAGCGCTTCCTTCCCTTTTCAGAATCTGACGCTGGTTTTACTCCATGTGCTTTTTAACCTGGTCGTGGCTTCACCCTGTCTGTGACGCGATTCAGAGCGTGGACAATGCAGATGGCTTCCCAAAGCATTGCTAATATTCTCTAAAATATAAAGGCCAGCAGTACTGACTTTAAAGAACCTGTGCAGATTAGATTGTCATGGCAGCACATAGAGGCTGAAATCTGATTGGACAAAAAAAATCTAACGTCCACATACACGTACTGGAAGCAGTGCAGCCAAGAGAAACGCTACGAAATGAAGATAATAAACTGTTGGGAATAAATTAATACAATTTCATGAAACAAATATTAGAATTTACGTTGTAAATGTAGGTCAGTGCTTCTAATAGTGTTTAAGCCAGCAGAGAAAGCTTTGCTGTCCCTGACCACCGGACACTGGAATTTTATTATAGACCACTGAGTGAATTTCTGCCAACACATTTGGATAATTAACATTTGGATAATAGTCAGGACCAGGTCAGGTCTCTCACCTTTCATATAATACAGTGCATGCATGCAATTCTATATGACCCCAGAGTGAGCAATCAACCACACATACCATGATAATGCTTTTAAAGGGTGACACTGATGCACTTTGCACCTTGTTGAAGAATGAGCCGGTTCCTGACTGATCGTGTTCAGCCACGATAACTCTTGTCATGACAGATTCTCATGATTTGCTAAACAAGGCTGATTGGCTTTAGTCTAATATCCCTATCATTCAGATAAATGGTAATTGGTTTATTTTTTTTGTTCACATTAATCACCCGCTGCCTCATATCATTTCTCTGTGCTTGGCTTTCTGGTGCATGGTGACTGATCTCACCAGGTGAACAAACATTTACAGCTTTCTTCACAATTTGTCTTTATGTCTTCAGCGTTTGCAGCGAGGAGTTTCAGTTTTAAAGTCAGAACTGTTTATTTTTGCATTATTTAACCGTAATGACAAAATGTCTTGAAGACAGACAGCGCAGACGGAATGATTGATTAAACGAAAGAGGGAAAAAAATGTATATTTATGCCATAAATCTTCTGAGTTTCTTTTTTTTCCCAAAATTCTTACGTGATGCTGATAACTGATGCCCAGAGTGGCGTTTCTTTGTAAAAAAACATGTTTCATACGCTTTTTTCTAAATCAACAATCACACAAGTCCTTCTGACCTTCTCTATACTTCTTTATCAACAACCTCAAAGCAAATAATGAGTCTGTGGTGCTCTTCCTTGACATGAAAACATACTGCTGCTTACAGATGGTCACATTATTTTACCTAAATATGGTGTCTTACCTAAATATGGTATCCCCTGATAAAATGTCTGAATAAAATGTAATAAAACAAATTTGAGATTTGAAGGTTCTCCTGTAATATGCTCGCAAATCCCCCCCCAAAATACAGGATGTGAAGGTGTATCTAAGCAATGCATTTACATAATGTGGAGCACATCCACATGAACCTGAGATGTTTTTTGCTGACTGCTATCAGCCCCTAATGGTTCAGTTAGTTGAGGGATTGATGGCTTTGTGATAATGACCTCTGAGTTTAAAGGTTACAGGTGCAAATCTACTATGAACCGGGTGAGATGCCATGATATTGCGATATTCCCCCCTGTTCCCGGTTACACTCTTTGACACTAAACCATTCTGGACACTCCACATGTAGTTTGATGCTTATAGCTTCCTGTAACAGGAACTGACATATGCAAACTGACTGTGTGTTAGTGTCTTCCTCTATTCACTCAAAGGTACTCCTTTGTCTTGATATTTGTTCTTTTATCTTTTTGTGTTAAAATTTTCTAAATTCAAGTATTAGCAGGAAAATGTAGTAATGTGTGCTTTATTAGCGGTTATAGCTAGTTCATTTGCAAGAGTGATTATTTCGAGAATACTTCACCTAGGCCATGACTCTGCAACCTCTACTTTCAGAAAAACAAACCTCCAGAGTTCAAACCCTGAACATCAAGGACACAACACAAGCACACAACAAACCCACTGAGCTCCAGGGCTTTAGCATGGGTGGTATACATTTGTATTATTAGCTCTGTTGGTCAGCAGACGGTCAAGAAAGTTGAAAAAGAAGGAGCAGATTTAAATCAGCGAGCTCAGGTATAAGAAGTGAGAGTGTTACTCACAGAGCCATTCACATGCCTGAGGCTAAGCAGTTTATAATGAATAGTGACGGAGCAACAACCCACAGGCCTGCTTTCATCTAGTCTGTCTTCAGACCTTTGACCTGAGGTGTACCTTCAATCTCCTCTGGTTTGTGCAATGGGAAAGTGAGTGTATAAGTGTGTGTGTGTGTTAGTGTTAGATATCTGTGGTTGAGACATCAGTTTGATTGCTCCACACTTTGGTCTTTGTCTATGAACATTCGTCTTCATGTATCTCTGAAGTAAAGAAATCAGTTTTTTTATTTACTGGGGGGGAAAATAAAGGGATGGGGGGTCATATTTCAGCCTTTCAGCAATTTTGCCTGAACAAACAGTTAAATGGTTTATCTCTGAGCGCATTGCATTGCCATTTCATCATCAACTGCCCACAAATATACTGCTTGCAAATTGCCATAACGCTCTTACAAAGTTCTCACAATGCTCTCGCAGCGTTCCCATGATGCTCTCACGATCTTTAATTTTTTATAAAAAAAAAACAAAAAACAGTTGTACGAAGCTCTAAAGTCAACAGCTGTTAAACTATAAAGGTTAAATCAGCTAGAAAAATGGCCCACAGCTAGAGCATCTGCTATGTTGAACTACACAACACTCACATGTTAGAGAGTAAAGGAATCAGGGATTACAGAAATATAACCCTTCTTTATTAACACGCTCAGTCCAGAGAGAAGTGCTTTATACAGTCAAAAGGAGAGGAAAGGTGAGGCTAAAGGAGTCCCAGAGAGCTAAGATGTCCCTGTTTGCATCCACGTTGTAAAATGTACACGGTAATAACATGCCAACTAGTTTTATTTGAATAGTACTTTCAATAATGGACATTGTCTCAAAGCAGCTTTACAGAATTATATACAGTTTAGCATCATAAAATAATCTATAAAGGTAATTTACATTTATGGCATTTGGCCGGGCACCTTTATCCAGAGCGCCATTTTTTTTATTTATACAACTGAGCATCTATTAGGTTAAGGGCCTTGCTGAGGGGTCCAGGAGTGGCAGTTTGGTGTGGCTGGGATTTGAACTTGCAACCTTCTGATCCAAAGTTCACGTAAGATACCACCTTTCCCCATCCCTAAAAATGTATCTCTAATGAGTAAACAATTGACGACAATGACAAACGTACGGCCATGTTTGAAAATTTTACACCATACCGTGCTCAAAGTGTTTTGTAGATATCCGCGGGTTTTACGGCTTCGGTCACAAGAAACTTCACCACCACATGCTGTTTCATGCACGCACTAACACAGATGTATGCCATCTTGATTAACGTGACATGTGCACCACCTATCAGTAATATGACACACTAGCCACTTACTACTGTGTGTAATACAGCCACACTAGCATTCATTTTTATACATGTACAATTTAAAGTCCCGGTTTGACTTGAACGCCCCTCGTAATATTATCAAAATAGTGTAGTTGCTCGGTTGGTTAAATGTTGGAGATAAAAAAAAAAAATAATAGTTTTTCTTTATTCTTGAAAACAATAACACAGATCTTCATCATGAAACTACAAGGTCAGTATCTCTCTGACAAACAGCTTCAACCACACGAATGTCAGGACACAAATCTTGCTTTGTGAGCGATGACATGCTAAACTATGTTCACTGAGAGAAAGCTATAGTATCTCTGCAGTGTGGTGAAAACTTTGCCTCATGTAGAGGATCTTTGTTCAGAATTAGTATGACATCTGGAGGCCTTCATTCTTCTTCTGAACGTCTGCAATAAAGAAAGCATTTTCACTTCATCACAGATTCATTCACAGCACCGTCAGCACCAGTACTGTCTCCTATGGGGATACAAGAGGAGAATTTCTACCTTGTGACGAAAAGGAAGAAAAATTTGTAGCGGATTTCAGAATGCTGGTCGTACTCTGTGTAGAAATTCTCCTGTAGGACTTGTCACTCAGATTCCTGTGTCTGTCCAAAAATGCTTGTCTTTCAGTGTTTCAGTGATCTGGCAGTTCCACTGTAAAAGCGCTGATCATTATAACAGTCCCCAGAAGCAAACTACAAGATGCTATTCTACTATACTCGTGTGTTAGTTAGCACAAAAAAAATGAACACCACCAACATATAACTAGTTTGAGGACTTTGTCCCTTTTTCAAGGACATTTTTCCAAATGTCTTTTTAAAGTTTTGATGTAAAAACAAAACTTCCAGCAGGTGTAAGAGGAGAATTTTGTTATCTTCTAAGTGATCTAAAAATTGATAAAATATGAAGGCATTTGAAAGTTATTGTCAAGTAACTGAAGTGAAAGAGGATGCAAGTGCAGAATATACTTTTACTGTGCAAACATAAAACACAAACACCATAAAAACAAAATACACAATAAACTCATTAATGAACAAAGAACAAAAACTGAGCATGAGCCGGACCAGGAAACGGAGACAACGACTAGCATGCAACAACAAGAAGCTTGAAAGACAAATAAAAGACAATAATTGCTGTGAAGTGTGAGGCTGTATACTATACACAAATACTGATCTAGGTAACAAAGAACAGGTGTGTGCCATCAGTAAGATCTGACCAACAAGGAAGTGAGATAATTTAAGGTTTCTCTGGATAAGAGCATCTGGCAAGTGTTGTAAATGCCTTTAAATGCAATGGGGAGAAAGTTACATTATAAAGATTTTATTTAGAGATCACTAAAAGATATTTCACCTAGTTGTACATTTCTAACTTACTCAAAAATGTATTTTATTCATATAGCACTTTTAACAATGGACATGATCCCAAAGCAGTGGAAATGCATGTAATTATAAATTTAAAGTAAATGTCTATTAGTTCTCCCTAATAAGCGATTCAGTAGCAACAGTGGCAACTAAAAAAACTCCCTAAAATGGAACAGGGAAAAACCTTGGAAGAAATCAAACTCAAAATAGAACATCATCCTCATCCATATTGCTTCCATCATTGTGTACAGTTATCAACTGTTCATTTATGGATTGTATTTGAGTGCCAACCTGTTCATGGTTCAGTGGTAGACCTGAGTCATTGCAGTAGACTGTTTTTATTACAGTCCAAATCCATCTTTATAGCTTTAGAGTTCAAACCTCCACAGTTATCTTGTGGATCTTTAGATTGTTCATGTGGAACCATCCTCAGCTACAGTGGTCTCCAGTTAAAGATAACCTTAAAAAGAAAGGGACAGGATCACTGGTACCTCAGGACCATGTTTAAGTTGATGGAAAGATTAAGAGAGAAAGAGAGAAAGAGAGAGAGAGAGAGAGAGAGAGAGAGAGAGAGAGAGAGAGAGAGAGAGAGAGAGAGAGAGAGAGAGAGAGAGAGAGAGAATGTGTCCTAAATTTAATTTTTAGCAACACCCACATCAGGCTCTGCTGAATCGCATCATCTCATTGCCTTAAATTCACAGATCTCTCTGCATGCTAACAGCACTGCTGAGATTATCGCCAGTTTTATATAATTGCTAATTCATCCATCCATTTTAATTTTCAAATTACAACATATCGATTTTATTTGGATAAATATATTTCCGTTTTGTTTAATTTCAGTTTAATTGTATTTGTATAGAATTTTTAACACTGGCGACAAAACAGCTTTCCAGCACTGCCAAGCTACTGTTGGGCTTCAGGGGCACTGTATCGTGGCTGATCCTAGCTTCCTGACTAGCATGAATATAAGAAGAAAGAATGAAAGACCAGAAATAAATAGGTTATGTCTGAGATCCTCCAGCACTGCTCGACTGGTACCACCTTCTCTCAGAATGAGAAGTAAGTACACTTCAAGGCTCTTCTCTGTTCTGGCACCAAGGTGGTGGAATAAACTTTCCTAGATGTCTCTACAGCACAGTCCCTGACTATCTTCAAGCGATGACTGAAGACCAACCTCTTCCTGAAACACTTAAATTAGCACTTTCCAAGTTGGTAGAATTCAAGAGTTATATTAATATTAAGTTTGTAATCTTGCGTACCAGTGTAGATTTATTCATTACTAGAGACTCAAAGCACTTTTGTACGTCGCTCTGGATAAGGGCTTCTGCTAAATGCTGCAAATAAAATGGTAAGGAACAAACTCCCTGAGATGATAATGAGGATCAAAGTTTGGAAGCAACCAAACTCAAAATGGAATCAGTCCCCATTTGGGTGACATTGAATCTGAAAAAAAAGCATTTGAAGAACTTAAATGAGTCACCTTGCTGTCTCTTCTCTTTTTATTAATGTCTTTGTATTATGTCTTTTAGATATTTCTTGTCTCTGAGTTTGATAATTATGGTGATGATGATGATGATGATGATGATGATGATGATGATGATGATGATGATGATGATGATGATGATGATAATTATGATGATGATGATGTTTATGGGATTTAACAGGAGCATCACATCCATTCTGACTGCTGAAATCTGATTAGGTTTATTAGGTTTATGACTGTTTTAAACAATATGATCAAATTATGAGGAGAATTACGCATAGCCACTGATGTTTGTTTTTCCCCCTGCTGTATTTTCCTGATCTTTTCTGGCGAACACCAAAGTGATTTGATGGTACTGCAAATTAAAAATTTCTATGTTATATTGGTGAATATATTTCTAGCAATCAAAGTAGCGTAGTAGTTGCTCAATGGTCAAGATGTTGAGTTTGAGACACCACCAAACTGCCACTGTTGGGCCCATGAGCATGGCCCCTAACCCCTTAACTGCTCAGTATATATAAAAGAAAAATAATTGTCGCTCTGGATAAGGGTATCTTCCAAATGCTAAAAATGTAAATGGAAGTATTTAATTGGCCAAATCCAAAAGGATTTCCAAGACTAACACATACTTGCTCTTGTGTTAAGACGAAAAGATAAAAATCTGAAGTATAAAAATTTTCTTGGTTAAATTGTATGTCTAGTTTTTAAGGGTCTATAATGCAATTGAAAACCTTAGCAGTATATTTGAACTGTGTCATATTAAGTCTTTAGAATTTGGTCCTGTACAAAGCAACTAATCAATCACAGCCTGGTGGTCAACAGATTATAGAAATTATTAGATTTTCCTGATTCATACAACTCATTGAAACAGAGGTCGAAGTCTTTGATAATCAAAATTGATTAATAACAGGAGAGACATCAGATAGTAATGCTGAAATCAACAGTTCTGATTGTAATTGCATTTGGTTAACAGCGTTAGTTTACTGCGTAAGGTTGCTTTTAAAGAAAAAACTATTGTACATTTGAAATTTCGCTTCACAAATAAAAGCACAAAAGAGATCAATCCAATAAAATACGATGACTTGACAAAATATTCACTGCGTGTGCATTAAAGTCTTTTTATATTTATTATATTTCAAGAACCATACACAGAATTATATTTATATATCTTACATTTATGAATTAAAGATACCATTTACACTTTTCCACAATGTTTTCGTGGACAGTTCTCTTTTGACAGTTCTTCATGGTTTTAATGACACTGTTCATTGAGGAGTGTTCTCCAACCAACATAGGGTTCTTGAAGGAATCCATGAAGATCATGAGCCCTTTAATTGGCAACTGGTAGTGGTTTCACAATTGCAACTTTAATGTTTTTTTAAACTGTAAAAGATTCCCCCCCCACCCCTGCTTCAGCATTATAGGATATTTTGTGCAGATTCATGACAATCCAACTTAAATCCGTTTCAGTTCCCTGTTAAAAACGTTGCAAAATGTGAAAGGGGTGAAAACTTATGCAAGGCACTGTATATAGATTTCTCCAGGTTTCATATTCTACAGATATGCTTACAGATAAATAATCTGTACTATCTCTCTCTCTCTCTCTCTCTCTCTCTCTCTCTCTCTCTCTCTCTGTGTGTGTGTACTTAAAACACTGAGTAAATGGGGCCTTTTGCTTATGTTGTTCTTAGGTAGACATGAGGTCGGTGCTCATAACCAGTTTAAAGCACCTGGTTTAAAGTTTAAAGGTCACCTGACCTTTCCTGCTATATGAGGTTCTTTTCTAAACTGTTACCACACAGCTGGAGGCACTCGATTCTATAGGACGTCTTTAGATGCGCTTTAATACAATTTTGCATTCACTTGAACCTGGAAACACAAAACCTGCTCCAGCATGGTGATGCCCCTGTGCACAAAGTGAGCTCCTTGAAGATCTGGTTTACATGCTTTGGAGAGGAAGATCTTGCTGCTGTAGAGCTCTGATCTCATCCCTACTGAACACCTTTGAGATGAATGTGAACGCTGACTGCACCCCAGGTCTCCTCACCTACATCAGTACCTGCCTTTCATAACACCCTTGTGACTGATGAACACAAATAAACACACTCCAAAAATCTAGTGGAACATCTTCCCAGAAGAGTGGAGGGAATTGAAAGAGCACATTGGGACTAGATGTGGAATGTGATGTTCAAAATTACCATACCGTACTTATGACCAGATTATATTTTTGGCAATACAGTGTATATACTTTATATCTATTCCTCCCAAGGAGAAATTCATTAAGTTGCTTTTCGCTTTAAGGATCTGGAACTTTTTCAGCAAATCCCCACTTCCCAGTAATCTTCCCTCTTTTCAGCTTTCACATCCACTCTATATCATTAGACGCAGCTACAGTGGACCCCAACTACAAGGCAGCATCCAATTCAACACTTTTAACATTAAACTCAAAGTAGATTTATAAGAATAAAACAAGCACATACATTTAATAATCATCAATCTATTCCTACAAGTTTAGCCTTAATGGGTGAGCCAGTGATGGTAATGGTGCTGACAAATACCTCTTTGAGATGATATAGGCAAAAACGACATCTAAAGAGAGGAACCAGACTTACAAACTAAACAAAAACAAACAAGAACAAAAGTGAACCCATCCTCATCCTCAATACAGCGAACCCTGATTTCCTGACAGGTTACTACAGTGACTCCTGATCCCTGAACAGTTTTAACAGGTTACTATAGTAAATCCTGATCCTCAGACAGTTTTCACAGCGTACTACTATGGGTCCTGATGTCTGGACAGTTGTGACAGGTTACTACAGTGACTCCTGATCCCTGAACAGTTTTAATACGCTACAACAGTGGGTCTTAGTTTCCTGACAGTTTTGACATGTTAATACAGTGAGTCCTGATGCCTAGACAGTTTTAATATTTTACTACAGTGAGACCTGATTCCTGGACCGTCAATTAAATTCCATTCAGTTTCTATTTGTGTGGCTCTTTTACCAATAAACATCAACCTGAAACAGTTTTTTATAGGTCAATAGAGTTAGTCCTGCTTTTCTGACGGTTTTGACAGGTTACTACAGTACAGTAAGTCCTGATCCCTGGATAGTTTTCATTAATACAATTAGCCCTGTCTCTGAGCAGTTTGGTCAGAGTACTACAGTGAGCCCTGTTTCTGCACAGTTTTGACAAGTTAATACAACAAGTCCTGATCCCTGGACAGTTTTGACAGGTTCATATATTTTGTTCTGCTGAACTGTTTTTGTTTTCTGGGATCCTATTGTGATAATTACTTTCTATGGCCAACACAAAACTTCACCTCTTCCTCATAAATGGCAACCTTGACTGCTGCCAGATCTTTCTGAGCCTCTGATTTTCACTGCTGGATTTTTAGGATATATATATATATATATATATCTTGAATATATACTTGGTTTGTCCAGCTGAGAAGCTAACTAGTCTCTTCAGCGGTCCTACAGTAGCTTATTTAGGTTCTTCACAGATTATTATATCTTTCCATCTCATCTACCTTCATTCCATGCTGCAGCTGTCAGTGACCTATTCCTGGCTGTAACTTATTTTGGCAAATACATCTGGAGATGCTTGGAGTGTTTTATCTGGAGGTTTTGGGTTGCGAGTTCATACAGACATACGGATATTGTTTTAATGTTTAAATTATTAGAGCGCTTTGTTGTGTACAACCTTGCTTCTGCGTGCAATTATTTGAAAAGCACACCTGCATTTTCTAAACAATTAATAAGCCAAATTGATCATAAAGTGACTAATCTAACTTGCTTAAGGGCTTTTGCTTAAAGCAAAGTTTACACAAACGAGTCTCCAGCTTATAATAAACATTCACATATACACCAAACAGTAGCTTCAGGTTGGAAAACAAATCCCTTGTACAATATTTGCTCAAGGTAGATAGTGTAAAGCAACCCAGGTTGCCAGTTCCTTCTGAGTAATTGTAATCAGGTGATCTACAGCACTTGCAGACAATATATGCAAGTGATTCCTCTCAGCATTAATCAATGGAAGAGGTTGATTGATATTAGGGTTTTATTCTAAAAACATGACCGTCTGACATCGATGTGCTGATCTGATCACACTGTTTTGGGAGTTGAGACAGTTGAATTGGCGCTGAGTTCAACTTTATTCTCAATAACTGGCCTTGAATAAAGATCATTTGTGGACCTGGTGCAAAACTAAACTTTTAACAATGTAACTTCTTCTTCTCCTTTCAGCTGCTCCCATTAGGGGTCGCCACAGCAGATCATTCGTCTCCATACTACTCTGTCCTTAACATCTGCCTCTTTCAAACCAACTACCTGCATGTCTTCCTTCACCACATCCATAAACCTCCTCCTTGGTCTTTTTTTTTCCTCCTTCCTGGTGGCTCCATCCTCAGCATTCTCCTACCGATATACCCCATGTCCCTCCTCTGAACATGTCCAAAACATCTCAGTCGGGCCTCTCTCACTTTGTCTCCAAAAAGTCCTACATGCGCTGTCCCTCTAATAAACTCATTTCTAATCCTGTCCATTGTCATCACTCCCAACAAAAACCTCAACATCTTCAGATCTGCTACCTCCAGCTCCACCTTCTGTCTTTTACTCAATGCAACTGTCTCTAAACCATACAACATTTCAGGTCACACCACAGTCCTTTAAACTTTCCCTTTCACTCTCACAGATACTCTTCTATCACAAATCACTCCTGCTATCACTCTTCTCCACCCACTCCACCATGCCTGCACTCTTTTCTTCACTTCTCTAACATACACTCCATTACTTTGCACTGTTGACCCCAGGTACCTGAACTCCTCCACCTTCTCCACCTCTTCTCCTGCAACCGCACCCTCCACTGCCCTCCCTCTCATTCACACACATGTACTCTGTCTTACTCCTACTGACTTTCATTCCCCTTCTCTCTAGCACGTACCTCCACCTCTCCAGGCTCTTCTCCACCTGCTCCCTACTCTCACCACAAATAACAATATCATCCGCAAACATCTGACCTGGTCCGTCAACCTGTCCATCACCATTGCAAACAGGAAAGGGCTCAGAGCCGATCCTTGCTGCAGTCCAACCTACTCCTTTAACCAGTCTGTCATTCCTACTGCACACTTCACTGCTGTCACACTGTCCTCATACATGTCCTGCACCACCCTCACATACTTCTCTGACACACCTGACTTCAGCATACAATATCACAACTCTTCTCTTGGCACTCTGTTGTACGCTTTCTCTAAATCCACAAACACACATTGCAAAACCTTTAACATAATTACTTGCTTTAAAAAAAACAGAAATGTCAGTTCTACTTTGATAAACAATTGAAGCCATGGAGCATTTCACTTTCACATTTCAAATAATGATTTTTAGTTTAATTTAATGATGATGGCTTATTTTTTGGTTGATTTGCCAGTGCTTTGTAACAGTGTCAGATCACAGCTAGTTGGGGACTCCAGATGCCAACATCTATTGCAACCTCTAAATATGGCAGCTGCAACCTGACTGCCAAAACACACACACACACACACACAAACACACACACACACACATACACACACACACACACACACACACACACACACACACACACACACACACATGCCAGTTCTGCATCCCCAAGCTACTGACTAAGAACAGATGTGCTCAATTGCACACATACAGTACAAACACACACACACACACACACACACACACACACACACACACACACACACACACACACACACACACACACACACACACAGAAAGAGTCCTCATTCACAAACCCATTTCATTGACTTTTTAGTCTTATAATGCATGTATAGTGCCTTATAGTGCATGTAGGGATCACAATTATCCCATTCTTACAAGTGAGGTTTAAGGGCCCAGCAGTGGCAGTTGGGCAGATTTAGGGATTTGAACTGACGATCTTCCAATCAACAGTCCAACGCCTTAATTACTGAGTTACCACTGGCACCTCGTCCATTATCATCTCTATGCAATTGCATGTGAATTTTATGACTGTCAAGATTTTTTGATTGACTTTCCAGTCTTTAGGATGGACAGCATTGTGATTTGTATTTTTTAGAAAAAAAAGTAAGGAGAAGAGGAAGAAAGAAGAACAGAGGCAGTTTACCCTGAGCCATTGGTGACAGTGGCAAGGAAAACATTGAGAGGAACCAGTCTCAAAAGGGTCCATTCAGTTGTATAAATGAGGTCACTCTGGATAAGAGAGTCTACCAAATGCTGTAAATGTAAACGTACAGTAAATAAGAATGAGAACTATAAACAGACACATTATATCGCATCGCATTCCACGTTTAGTCCCAAATTGCTCTTATAATTGCCTCCACTCTTCTGGGAAGATTATGGATATTTGTGTTCATCAGCCACAAGGATGTTATGAAAGGCAGGTACTGATGTAGGTGAGGAGACCTGGGGTGCAGTCAGCGTTCACATTTATCCCAAAGGTGTTCAGTAGGGATGAGATCAGAGCTCTATAGCAGGAGATCTTTCTCTTCCACTTTGTGCACAGGGGCATCGCCATGCTGAAGCAGGTTTGGGTTACTAAATTCATGTGAATGCAAAATTTTATTATAGCACGGAAAGGTCAGGTGAACCAAAACGTTTGGCGATATAGTGTAGGTATGATATGTCATACTTTTAATAACAAAAAATAGAATGCAACAATTTTTCCTGCTTACAGTTATACAGCTGAGCAATTAAGGGTTAAGGGCCTTGCTCAAGGGCCCAGCAAGGCCCTTTGGTGCAGTTTGGTGGTGCTGGGATTAAACCCATGACCTTCTGATCAGAAATCCAATTTATCCACTGAGGGACCACTTTCCTATTTCTGATTAATTTCCATTTACAGATCATCCTGAAGTCTTTATTGACAGAGTTAAACTAAACAAACTGTGACGTCAAGTTGACTTCTATGTGGTTAGATCTTCAGTCTGGACTGAAGAAGCTCCTCGGATGAGTAGTAAAGTCCAGTTGACATGCCTGATCTTTCAGATTAAATGTAGTATTTGTATATGAACAACATTCGGAACACATTTGAAATTCCACTAATGGTCAAATCCATCTGCTTACAGAGATGCATCACTGAGTACAGGCAGAAGTTGATATCCGACAATCTGAGAAAGAGACGCTAGAGAAATACGTCCTTGCAGGTTCTCTTCATGGGACGAGGCAGCTGTTTCGAGGAAAGCTAAAATATTGGTGTCTTGTATTGACTCACACTGGCTTATCGGCGCAAGGGGCCACTGAACCTCACCGTGGGACAAAGTTCACAGGTAAAGGGGGGGGGTTATTCTTTGAACTTTCCCTGCGCTCATATATTTTACCTCAGGTTTAAGAAGTCCTGTAGAAGTGCATGTGGAAGACATGCAGGATGCTTGGAAGAGCTAACGTGTACGCGTGTGTGTGTGTGTGTGTGTGTGTGTGTGTGTGTGTGTGTGTGTGTGTGTGGATGTTTTTTACAGGAGGCCGTGGTAGTGAACACATCAGACAGTGACCCATTGCTCCTGTAGTTCAGTATTTATGTCAACTTGGTATTTCATAAGCAGTCACAGATGCCTGGTGTTTAACTTGTGTAACCCACCCAGTACACAAACACACACTTACACACACAGACAATACCTGTGGGACTGCTGCATGCAGACTTTGGTGTGTATGGACAGAGTTCGCTAGACAGTGGAAGCATGTTTTCAGGAATTAAACTAGGTATGAGGAGTCAAAACAACTTAATCTTCTGGCACACTAAACTTTGGAGATGATTAAAAAAACCAAACAAACTGCATTTGTGATTTGTGAAGGAGGAACACAACACATTATGTAAACCCCATGCTAGCATTTTCAGGCTAACATGGATCATCATGTTCCTTCTGTTTCAATGCAACAAACCAGTTAAAAGGCATTTGGACAGTGAATGACCGGAAGAAAGTTCTGTGGAGTCCAAATTCGACATTTGTGTCTCTAACAGAAGAACATGTGTGAGATGGAGAACAGGAGAGAAGATGTGATCAGACTCCCTCACCCCCACACTCACACATGGAGGTGGAAATGTAATGGTTTGGGTTGTTTTGGAGCAGGGAAGCTTGGAGACTTATTCCAAAGAGTTAAAGGAACCAACATGGCAACCTTTCCATACTTCAACACCATGCGATTCTGTCTGGACTGCGGCTCATCTGAACCAACTTCACTGCACAAGACGATGAGTCGAAGCGATAAACACTTCTGAGCTCTGTAAATGTTATTTAGAGATCAAACAGTCATCTGGAGTGATATCTATCATGGAACGACCTGCCCAGTCACCGCACCTAAATCCTATCGAATTGCTCTGGGATGAATTTGAAAATCTAATGAAGAACATCTCAGGCAAATTTTACAAGCTAAGCTGAAATTTTTTTTCATGCTAAGGGAGGATTGAAAATCAAGTGGAACATCTGGCCATTTATAGATTTGTTTGGACTGAGTCAATCTCAGACTCAGTGTTTCCAAACTTCTCATAGCCACTGTATAAAAACTGTATCAATGCCTTTTGACCAAACAGAATCGAGAATTCAAGAGCGCTGTTTTGTATCATCTTTGCCTTAACCTTTTATTCATTGTGTGCGAAATAGTTGGACCATCCAGTCATTCAGGTATGCAACAAATCATGAGCAGAAATCTTCTTGCAAGTTCTCCTAACATCTAAAGCTGTATGTATACCTGAAAAGATAACACTACAGTCAGACCTATTTGTTAACCTTGAGGTTCCAGTAGCAACACATTCCATCTGTATGGCATGTTTCGTGGAGTGCTGGACCTCACAACCATTTTTACATACACACATGTTAATCAGGCCCACCAAGCTACACTACATGTACAAACATCTGTGTGCTTTTTAAACATCCAATTCCACATTAGGTGTATTTGCCTTTAGAATAACCTCAACTCCTCTAGGAAGATGTTCCACTAGATTTTGTGTGGAGATTTGTGTAAGATTAATTCAGCCACAAAGGTGTTAGTAAAGACTTGTTGAATGTGAGGTGAGGAGGCCTGGGGTGCAGTCAGCATGACAAATTCATCCAAGAGGTGTTTGTTAGGGTTGGAGCTCTATAGCAGTAGATCTTCCATTGGAAAGCAGCAGATCTTTATGGAGATGGCTTTTTTTCACTTTGTGTCATTGTGGAACAGGTTTGGATGAAGAGAAAAGTCTATGCTAACACATTCAGAGACGTATTATTACTTTGTGGTAACTCTCCTGGTGTCCAAATATTTTTGTCCAAGTATTGGACAAAAATATATATTAAATTATTATAATAGAATTACATATATATATTATATATGAGTCACTGGCTATCTTGAAACGACGGGTGAAGACTGCAAAGTTGCCAAAACGGTGACCTTTGATCTGCATCTTCTTCTTTGGGAGGAGGGCGAAGGCCGCCGAAGCCAAATCTTGTGAGAAGGGTGGGTGCGGAAGTGAGATCATGTTGTTTCAAGCGAGAAACTCACGTGTGAGGAGAGCTGATAGAGTGCACACGTGTTTAGAATAGCATCAGTTGCGCAGCTGCCGACGTAAACAGGACAATGCGTTTTGGCAGACTGACTTATGAAGGTGGGTGCTTGGGTGCTCCTTAAGACTGTGCGTGCAGCCTCGTGCTGCCATCTGTTGGTGTGTAACAAAACTAGTCTTGAAATGTTTTATTCCACTTCATGTATATATTTATATATATAAAATTGTTACAAATAACTTTACACACCAAATTTCTGCAAGTGAGCGACCAGATCTTTTGTTGCCACTAAATGCAACCCCTAAGGACCTCCACGACTGCACTTCCTGTTCCCATTTAAAGATTCAACTTCGAACAAGGTTTTTTTTTCCTTCATCCTGCTAGTTTTTTTTTTTATTATTATTTTTTGTCCTTGAATGAATCCAGAAACAACCCGAGGAACATTGCCATGTATTGAGAATGCACCCTGGATGAGACGCTACTATGCATGCACGCATATACAAATACACACTTAGGGGCAATATAAATAACCTGCTAACATGCATGATTGTGGACATTTGGAGGAAACTAGAGAACCCAGAGAAAACCCACAGTTTAGAAAGATGCGAAATAGTGCAATAAACTGAGCACAGGATCGAAGAAGGAACCTGGAGCTGCCAGGCGGCAATGCTACCTGCTGTGACACTGCGCCATCCAGTTTACTTTATAGGCCGTGTGTGTGTGTGTGTGTGTGTGTGTGTGTGTGTGTGTGTGTGTGTGTGTGTGTCAAAGTCTGTTGTGTGAATCTGATGAACACATGTTCCCATCTACTCTCATCACAATATTTCTCATGCTTATAAATTTGCACCCCCCACTCCAACACACACACACACACACACACACACACACACACACACACAGAAGGTCATTTTCTGAATGTAGCCCATCTGTCAGCCGGGCTGACAAAATGGACCACTACTGTGTGTGTGTGTGTGTGTGTGTGTGTGTGTGTGTGTGTGTGTGTGTGTGTGTGTGTGTGTGTGTGTGTTGCTTTTATTAGTGGTTCAGCAGTATTTCAAGCAGCACTCTTACCACATCGGTCACAAATTTAATGAGAAACTTCAACTTTTTCATGCGCAGTGTGTGTTATTTTGTTCATCTCAGTTTCAAATGCAATCTGAATCAGTACCGCTCCATTTTCACAGATAGATGGGAAGAAGAGAAGATGATTTATTGTGCATGTAGGGATGATAAAATAGCAGTGATTGTCGGTGAGGTCTAGATGTCGGGGTCCAGATGTCGGTAGTTTCTGAAGGGTCAGCTTTAATTTTTTGTGTACAGTTCACTATAGATACGTGTGTGTCGGGCGAAGGGGGGGTGGGGGGTCTTGACTGTGATTCCTCATAACATTTTAAAGCCACGATCTACAGAACATCACACAAAGATATAGAAGAATCAATAAAAAAAAAATTAAATAACTGCAGAAAGGGCACACGGCAGACAGGATTTGCATTTCATATGTGGGCTTAATCGCAACGTCGATGCACCGAAAAACAAGTTTCATTAATTTACAGAATAGAATTAAAACAGAATATATAGATCGTTCTGACATTGTTCAATATTTAAATCCCTGCCCTCCAAGATGCTCCTGTGTCGGTGTGGAAAGTGAAACTTGAATCTGTCACAAAGCATTGGATTTATTCATGCACGTTGAAAAGGATAAATGGTTTATGAAACAACGTAACAACTGTTTTGATCTGTTTGACTCGACTTTTCCTCACGATGTCCAGCTTTTCTTGCGAAGTCCGTCTTGTAAATGTCCTTGTAAGTGTATTTGCAACCAAATCGATTTCTTCTTCTGTGATTAAATCCACACGGACACATTCGTAGCTCGTGCTACAGATGCGGTGTGCGAGCTCTGACTAGCGCGCTCATTGAGCATCCAATGGAAGGACGTGAAAATGCAGACGTTATCGGATGCCTGCTCGATAGCCTCGGAGACTCCACCTTGCAATTTGATTGGGTAAAGCAACAGCTTCGAGCAAAGTGGCGCCTATAGTGTTCATTGTAATTGTCATTTAAACCAGTAAAACCAATCAGCCTTTTTTATCCAATCAGCATCCAGCGATGGCAAAACTACACACGTTCTTCACTCAACTAGACGTACAGATACTCATGTTTTAAAAGTTGAAGCATTGACTAAATATTTTCACTCAAGTTAAAGTAGGCTCTGACATGTACTTAAGTAAAAAGTAATTATCACAACTACCAGCTTTAGTGTCACTCTGGAAACTGGACCACATTATATTAATATATAATACAAACGAATTGCAAATGAATGTACCCAGGCTGAACATCCACCATATAGAACACAAGCAGAGAAAAGATGATGATCAGGTGATCAGGAATGTGTCTATTCTCAGTCATGTTTCCATCACTGACTCCCTCTGTCTCCATGTTAACCCCAGACTTCTTGTTGCCTTCTGCCTGCTCGTTATTATCTTCATAAATAAGTCTACGTCTGTGGTGTGTGAGAGTCAGGAAATGATTAAAAAAACTACGCAATGAAAAGAAACAGGTTGATGGGCTGAAAACGGCGTTGCTTCCCACCTCTGTCGGTATCCAGCGAGAGCTTTCGATCAGAGCAGGATCTATGGGGTGAAACTTCTCGCTGGTGAGAGAGGTCAGAGGAGAATGGACGGACGGTTTAAAGCTGACAGGAAGCCTACATTAACTCCAGTAACCACTCTGTACATCCACAGAGAGCAGAAAAGCATCTCAGACTTTTAGCAGAAGCCCATGATCTAATCATAACCTGATTACAGAGGACACCGGATTTGACCAGTGTTCTGACATCATGCCGTGGTCAGGATCTCTGAGCTCTGAGGAGTTTATGTTCATGAAACGCTCTGCTGATTGGCTGAATGCATTATGATAAAGATTCCAACAAACTGTGTAATAAGAGTGCCACCAAGGGATGGCACCCAGCAGCAACAGCAGGAGGAGCACGCGCGCGTGTGTGTGTGTGTGTGTGTGTGTGTGTGTGTGTGTGTGTGTGTGTGTGTGTTAAAAATGCATTGCAATGTCCCTTAGGTCTAAGCTTAGAAGTTTGGTTTGATGCAATATTTGGTTGGATGATCCAAAAAGACCTTCTCTCGCGCTCGAGCCTCACTTTGATCCACCAGCGCGCTCAGGTGTGTGTGGGTGTGTGTGTATGTGTGTGTGGGGGAGAGCGAGAGACAGCGCGAGAGAGAGAGAGAGAGAGAGAGAGAGGGCGAGAGCGTGTGTGTATGCGCGTGTGTGTGCGTGCGTGCGCGATTGTGTGCGCGCGTGCGCGCGTGCGTGTATGTCAGCCAGTTGCGCGCTTCAAGGCGACTCCACGCATAAAATCCATAGAGTGAAGTGGAAACAGCAGCAACCGCAACGACATAATCTTCATTATCAGCACCGACGCCGAACAGCACGAGGAGCGGATCTCTCTCTCTCGCGCGCGCGCGTATCGGTGGTGCCCAGGAGTGGATTTAGGAGCGCGCGCTGCGGCGATGAAGTTTTTCGGGAAATGAGCGCGTGCGACGCAGAGACCCTGGACGCGCGCGCGGAGTAGTGAACCCTCAAAAAAAAAGAAAAAAAAATTGGGGAAGAAACCCGAACAACACGGAGGTACCGACTTTGCGTGTTTAATTCCTTCAGCTTTTTATGTTTTTTTTTATTTCTTGTGGAAACCTGGCTGGATTAAATACTAACATGTCAGTATTTCTGATAAGTAAAACTCGAATTCAGCAGTGGCTCTGGTTAAGTACTGATCTGACAGCAGGGTTTTTTCTTGTGCATGTTTCACCTTGAAATGTCCAGAGTGCACTTTTACCTATCAAACAAATCGTCACTGCATGCACCGTTCCAGGAAAAGGTGCACATAAAGTACAGTCCAGTTGTTGTTGTTTTTTGCACAAACATCTGTTTTATAGAAAACATCTGTTTTATAGAAAGCTGTATCAGGCAGGAGCAAAATTCAAATGTAGGAAGATTCTTGGCACATGTAGAGTTCACATCTAGACTAAAAATTAATGATGTACAACTACAACTACAACCCTGATCTATCTATCTATCTATCTATCTATCTATCTATCTATCTATCTATCTATCTATCTATCTATCTATCTACAGTATATATCATTTTTTATATATATATATATATATCTGTGTGTGTGCGTAGGTGTGTGTAAAGCTTTATAGGTACCAAAAGGAAAACAAGGAACATACAAACACTAGTCCTGTGTTCCTTTAAATTCTTAAACAATGTATTTATATATACTTTGTATGAACAAGTCCTTTATTAACACTCCTAACTTGCCATTATCCAGAATATTTAAGTGGATAAACTTTGCATTTATTTTTTGGATCAAATGTTTTTAAAAGCCAGTATGTCATCTGTAAACATCTCCTAGTGAGGCCGATCAAACGCATGTAGATGAAAGTGTGAAGTATCTTTCTCTTCCCACATGATAGCCAGGGTTTATCACTGATTCCTGCCTGATTTGTGATTGTAGCAACTCTGTAATCTAGCTGTTTGTTCAGCATAGGGCGTTCTTGCATCATTTATTTAGTTTTCTTCTAACTCTAGATTAGGTCCCATCTTTATGGATGTTCTGAAGTAAGACTGGGTGGCAAAGTTTTTTTATTTCTAGATGATGCACTTAAAAAAATACCAGTACAAAAACATGGCTTAAACAAAATGTCTAATTTGAATTAGCATTAGGACAATATCATATTCATTTCGTTTTCTAGTTATAATCCGATCATAAGGCATGAAGTCTTTCTTTCCTTGCATTGTATGGAATTAAATAGCTTTAATTTATAGCTTAATTCTATAAGAAATAAAAAAATCATATAAGAAATGAAAATACAATCAAACAGAAATGATGTCAGTATGGTGCTAAATGGTTGGAAAGGTCATTAAATAAGGCACAAAACCACCTAATATTTTATTTATTGACAGAAACTTCTTAAAATGTGCAGTTTCTAGAGCACAAAGTGCAGTTCAGTGTGTTCAGCTACTAACTCCTGCCCTGGCCAGTAAACACATCCTACAGGATTCATAAAGACTATTAGAAGGAGATAAATGAAACCTCATAAGTGTTGATTAAATGCATGTTATTCATTCAGCTCTGAGGAGTCACGCGTCCAGAGTCAGGTTGCCAGGTTGGATCGTTTTCCTCCGGTCTGATTGCATTGTAATAATTGACCAGTTCACGGTAAAACCAGGAACTCTAATCAGATGTAACACATGAAAGCAGGACAAGTTTGTGAGCTATCAAAAAGAGATTATCCTTAATGGGATTTAGTGAAGTCGGTGGTTTCAATCACAATACATTGACACAGTTCGGGTTGCTGAGAGCTCCTGAGGTACCAGTGATCCTGTGCTCTGCATCCATTCTGATACCCTAATGGAGCGCTTATCGGTTGTAAACTGCTCATTACTGCTAAGGATGTTCTCTGAATGAATATGAGATACATGAGATGATTGTAGATGGTTATATGCAAGAGAACCATTGAGATGGTTTGTACTGCAATTAATATAGTTTGCTACAATGGTTCAGGTCTACAGTTACAACGAACAGGTTCCTACTTAGGTCTCAATCAGTGGACAGTTTCGATGTTATCTCAGGGTATTTTTCCCTCAATAATGTCATCATTAGCTCACTCATTAGTGATAAACTTATAAGGACTACTTTATGCAAATAGGATGAAAATGCTTAGTGTTTTTGTAGCAGATAGTGATGCACTGATGATGTAAATGCAAATATATTTTTCTTCTTTTTTTGGCTACCTCCAGCTCTACCTCCTGTCTTTTACTCAATGCCACTGTCTCTAATCCATACAACATCTCAGGTCTCACCACAGTCTCTAACACACTTCTCTAACACACTCTCCATTACTTTACACTGTTGACCCCAGGTACCTGAACTCCTCCACCTTCTCCACCTCTTCTCCCTGCAACCGCACCCCTCCACTGCCCTCCCTCTCATTCACACACATGTACTCTGTCTTACTCCTACTGACTTTTATTCCTCTTCTCTCCAGCATGTACCTCCACCTCTCCAGGCTCTTCTCCACCTGCTCCCTACTCTCACCACAAATCACAATATCATCCACAAACATCATAGTCCACAGAGACGCCTGTCTGACCTCGTCCGTCAACCTGTCCATTAGCACTGCAAACAGGAAAGGGCTCAGATCCTTAATGCAGTCACACCTCCTCCTTAAACCAGTCTGTTGTTCCTACTGCACACTTTACTGCTGTCACACTGTCCTCATACATGTCCTGCACCACCCTCACATACTTCTGACACACCAGACTTCCTCATACAATACTACAACTCCTCTCTCCACGCTTTCTCTAAATCCACAAACACACAATGCAACTCCTTCTGACCTTCTCTATATTTCTCCATCAACATTCTCAAAGCAAATACTGCTGCTCACAGATGGTCACCTCTTCTATCAGCCTGGCTTTCACTACTCTTTCCCATAACTTCATGTTACTATGAAGTTACTGCAGGTCTGCACATCTCCCTTATTCTTAAAGATCAGTACCAGCAAACTCCTCCTCCATTCCTCAGGCGTCCTCTCACCTTCCAGAATCTTGTTAAACAATCTGTTTAAAAACTCCACTGCATCTCTCCTAAACATCTCCATGCTTCTACCAGTATGTCATCTGGTCCAACCGACTTTCCATTTTTCATCCTCTTAATCGCTGCTCTCACTTCCTCCTTACTAATCCTACCACCTCCTGCTTCACCAACTCCACACCATCCAAACTTCTCCATCTGTCTCGCTATACTATCCCCCGCTAACACCTTACAGTCTCCAATCTCCTTCAGGTTGCATCTCCTGCATAGAACATAGTCCACCTGTGTGCACCTTCCTCCACTCTTATATGCCACCCTATGATCCTCCTTCTTCTTGAAATAAGTGTTTGATATTTTAAACAAAATCTACCACCATCTGCTCTTCCACATTCCTCTCCTTAAAAGACATTTCTAAAAAAAGAAGAAAAGAAAACCAAATCAACCATATAAACATCACCTGATAAGGTTTATTACGTATGTGGTTCCTCCACAAACTGTTACCGTAATACAAACCTCGGATTTGGTGGAATATCTGATTTGTTCCTTGGTGCAGAATAATTGGATACATCACTGCCTTGACATCATTGTTCCTCTAAAGTTCTTTCTACTAAAAGAATTTAGCTTTAAATATCTACAATGATAATTAAAAACCACCCCAAGGTGCAGGGGACTTATTAATTCGGTGTGAATTACAGAATCTTACATTACAGAATAATCTTTTACGTTGTTTCTCTATAAAAGTTCATTTTTTAAGTAGGAGTACTTTTCTTTCATTGTATTTGTGTAATTGTTTTTTATGTCACTACATTTCAGAAAATCATGCGTTATATGAGAACCTGTGGCGAGAGCATAAGTGTAACCCCAATTCACTTCCATTGGATTCAATTCAATTCAGCTTTATCTGTATGGGAAATTCTCCCAAAGCACTTCTACTGGGATTAACTGGTATGACATTGGAATGTATACATTTAGTGCCTCTAAGTTTGTTCCCTATGAGTTTATCTCTAATGGGTTATCCAGTGGTGACTATAGCAAGTAAAACATTTCTGATATATTATGAGGAAGAAACTTTGTGAGGAACCAAACTTAAAAGGGAATCCATGCCACCGAACATCCATTCATTCCAGTTCCATCATTGTTGAGGTGTAACATGGTTCTGGGGGAACCCGTAGAGAACTCGTAGAGAGTCTAAATAAAGGTGTAAAATACAGGAGAATGGAACAATGACCTGCATCCATTACGCATAGGAAATTTTTATACATCTCTGTTATGTTCCATACTTAAATACATTCACAAAGCAAGGACTTTGGTGCTTTTACTCAAGTAGGAATGTAAAAGCAGGAGCTTTACTGTTACTAGTGTCATAGTTAAGCATGGATTAGTGCTTTGTGTACTCATGTACAGAAACAGTGTACTTCTGCGTGATTCTGCATGTTTTTCAGGCTTAGAATTGAGACCATGGTCCCAAAACCTGTTTTGTAAGGAGACATATTGTATACCGTATTTTTCGGACTATAAGCCGCTACTTTTTTCCCACGTTTTGAACTCCGCGGCTTAAACACTGAAGCGGCTAATTTATGGATTTTTCCTGGGTTTTTCCCGGTTTCACAAACTTCAAGCCAAAAAACTGAACCCCATAACATTAGACCAATCCAATTTCCGAAAGGAAACGAAAAAACGCACTTTTGTGTTCTGAGCTGCACGGCATCGGGAGAAAAACTTCCACCGGTGGTGATTTTTAAACGCACGACGGTGCCAAAAGATAAACTCTAGAGAGAAATACAGTAGTTGTAAAAGGAAGGAGGAAGACAGTGAACAATGACTTTCTTGGTAGGCTACTGTTTAGATACAAGCTGTTGCAACGTGTTGTATCAGGGTCATGGGAGAGCTCACTAACTCCAGTTACAACAGAAATCATATAAGCACAGACAGATTTCCAAAACTCGTGCTTTTTAATTTTTTTTGGCAACAGTGTTACGGGTTAGTCAAAGAAACTTAGAAATGAGCATCAGAAAATAATAATGACATAATCCTCATCTTGAACACATGGAGTAATAGCGGAAAAATGCTGTGCCAGGCTATTCCCAAAATACCGCTATGCTCCTAAAGGAAGCGCAACATATTTCACCCGTTACACCGTGTGTAACGTGTCTTTCATTAAAGCCTGTGTAAAGTACATTAGTGTAGACACCTGCGGCTTATAGACAGGTGCAGCTTATTTTTGTTAAAAATAAAAATATTTGTAAAATTCAGTGGGTGCGGCTTATATATGGGTGCGCTTTATAGTCCGGAAATTACGGTATTTAGTATATTGGTTAAAAATGCTTTTACATACGACCTGTTTTATTTTCGTCAGCAATTTATTCACCCTCTGTCTCTCTGAATCGATGAGGCGATGTCAAGGAAAAGCATTTTAATCGGACACATAAAGAGGTGGAGTCGGCGATATGGGTAGAAGAAAACGTTTTTTATTTGTTTCATTTCTTGTTGTCACATGACCAAAAATATGTCGAGAACAGGATTAGTTTTTCAAAAGATTTGGTTCAATTTCCACGAAAAACGACTCTGAAAATTGGAGTTGGTGTGGCCACCATTCCTTGCATTTAGTCATTGCTGGTTTGGTAATGTAATATTTAATAATAATTTAAAAATCACTCCCAGCTTTCCATTGTTGTTTCTTTTTCTTGATTGGTGGTTCTTCTTCATTTTCTACTGTGAGGTCATGTGGTACAACATCTCTACGCCGATTGGCCACAATATCTCTTTCATGCAAGGCCACAGAATCGAAACTGTCCTTATATGGAATTGTGTTAAGATAAGAATTGTAATATTTTCTTTTTTTTTGACTCACTTAACATGACGCTAATGTGGTTTAGGACGCAGCCAGGCACGCACATTTAAGTACTGATGTGCTGCTGACATTAAAAAGAGACAGCCGTCCTGAACTCTGTTTAACGTCCGACTTAAGTGCACATACTTTGGGTCTTTCAATTGATTTAATGCCAACCGAAGCATCGACTTTGGATGTTTTTCGGCTTTTAATAGACCTCAGAACACTCTTTTCTTAAAAAAAAAAAGGAAAAAGTAGTAGAAATCTCTCAGAAATGTCAACGCACAGATGTTTCACGTAGCGGTGTAGTTAGTGAGCGATGCTTTTGTTAAAACGATGTGAATGAAGCTACGTGGTTTGCTAACTCCTGACATTTCTTTCCTGTATGCTAACACACTGTTGTTTCCAAAGTTCTTGATTCTGAACACGATTGTCTATTTGTCATAAGTGAAATGGTCCACGCCTCTCTGACAGCCCTGAGAAATCCTGATTTAGATGTTCGTTCAGGTTTGTGAAATCTGGATGCATTGTGAAGCCCGACAAAACAAGCATCCATCAAAGTGGTAATGAAATACAAGCGTAGGCTCCTGCTGAATAAAAACCCACAAAGCTCTTTCTTTTTCCTTCAGCACAACAATGTGTGAATATCCATGCAACTTTAGATGACATTCTGTTACCCTTATAAAGGTGTGTGATGTCTAAGGGGCTCAAGTGTATGGGCAAAAGTTTGTGAACGCCCCATTTACACTTGTTCCCCATCTGCAGATATAGTAACCTCCACTCTTCTGGGAAGATGTTCCACTAGATTTTTGTGGAGATTTGTGGAGATTCATTCATCCACTAGGATGATAGTAAAATAAAGTACTGATGTAGATGAGGTGAGGAAAAATTCATTCTAAAGGTGCTAAGCGTGACAAATTAATTCTAAACTTGTTCAATATGGTTTAAAGCTCTATAGCAGGAGATCTTTTACTTCAGCCCATGGAAACCATTTCTTCACGGAGCTGACTTTGCGCACAGGAGGATCGTCTTGCTGAAACAAGTTTGCGTCTCCTAGTTCAAGTAAAGCGCAACTTTGTGGTAACAATCTGGGAATCTGGGACAGAACCACATATATTTGGAAAAGTCCGGTGTCCCAATACTTTTGGCCATACAGTGTATTTTTTTCAGCTGTGCAAATGTGTTGTCTATATATACAAGTACATGCAGACTCTGAACCAGGATGTAGCTTGATAATAAACGCTTAATAAAGACTTGAACCTGAGTAGTGGTGCTTCTTATGTGTAACGCAGAACTGGTGTGAGTGATAAGTGGGACATGGTCATATGTTGTGCTGGGGCTCATGGGTAATGCAGTTCAGTGTTGATTTCTGACATAGAACCAAAGTGTTTTATTCCATTTATACCACGGTCAGACTGAATACTGGTTCAGACCCCTGAACCTGATTGACTGGAAGTTGAAAGCAGTTTGCGGTCAGTTATAGGGGTGTACGAAAATATCGCTACACGTGAGAACTGCGATAGTTTGTTTGCCGATACTGTATCGATTCTCAAAAAACGCATTATTCGATATACAAAAATAAAAAAAATACAAGATTCAGTGCAGTTGTTTCATTTTAAGTTTATTTTCTGACCGCTAGATATTTGTAGCTGTAGATGTAATTAATGCAAACGCAGATCCCACTTTGTTTGCGTACGGTGGTGTGTTCTTAATGACGGATTTCCTAAAATTATATCTTATTCCTAAAACAAGAAATATCCCAATATATCGTCTTGATCACAGTATCGCAATGTATCGCAAAATATCGTAACCCCTGTATTTTGATACATATCATATCGCCAGATTCGCAGCTCTACTAAGTTAGTCAGCTATAATCAACTGAAGAACTGAAGAATCAACTACATATAATGAAGTTTATCGTACATATAATCTAATGTCAAGTATATACTGTATATATAAGCGTTTCTATGCTACACGATGCGTATCACAATATATATGTAGCTTAGTCACAAGTCTTAAATAAAAATTATAAAACGAATCAGTTTTATAATTTTTACAATTCAATTTCACCCAAAATAATGAGTAACATCAAATCAGCGACTTCCAGTCAGTCTGTAATTCGTATCCATTTATTATATTTTGTGTCAAAATTTCATGATATTTCAGAAAAATACTAGGAATAACTTTCAAATTGTCCTTATGGTCTCTAGTTTGAGTCGCCCCTAGATGTTCGAGACTGTGAGATAAAATAAAAGATGTATAGCCACAATATTCTGAGAAACGTGCCCTTTTTTTGTAATTTATCACAATATTGATAGCGTATTATCATATCGCGTTTAGCTTTATTACAGTTCTATTATTGCAACAGTGCCTGTAATCTGTAGAATGGACAGTTTAATGATGGAGAATTATGACTCAAAGGAAACATGGGGGATTGATTCTACTCTTGTTAGTAATTATGGCCTTGACTTTGGCTTGTCTACTGTTAGTGTTAGTTTTGAAATTTCTGCACCAAATGACATCAGGAAGGATTTTTCACAGTCCTTTGTTTTTCTTTATTGTTCTAATATTGTTCTAATTGTTCTGTTGAAATTGAGACTGATAAGAGTTCAAATGAATAATGATTGATGCAACGCCAACTGGTAAAATTCAACATATAGCCCCAAAAATGTATTCTTTATCAAAAATTATACCTTTTTTTTGTATTTTTTTTTTTTATTAAATTGAATTATTTTATAGAAATAATTATCAGAGAAATTAGTTTAATAAAATATTCTATGCTAATTTAGCTTTACTGTATATTTAAATATTAAATAAGCATGGTATTGACTGTAATTTTAAATAAAATAAAAAATAAAATAAAAATAAAAAAGGTTAAATATTATTTGCAAAGAAAGTTATGTTAAAACGAAAAGGGTTTATTTATTTATTTATTTTTTAATAAATATTGGTTTGGTGCAGCTGGGATATGAATTTAAGACCTTCTGGTCCAAAGTCCATTCCGTTACCCAATAAGCTACCACTTTCCCCATTATGATAAAAAGTTTTGTTTTATCTTCTACCTAAGTAGGAGGAGCTGAGGTTCTGACTCTTCAGTCAGAGGTTCTTTATTAACATCCATCTAGGTTGGAGGAGCTAGGTAGGAGGAGATCAGGTCTGACTCCTCCTCTAAGAATTTGGTTTTAACTTTCAAATTGAAGGGTGGTGTTGGAATCCATGGTTAAATGCATAGCTGAGGGATTCAAATAAGTAAAATAAGTGCAAGGTGTAGAGGCTCACAGGAAGGTGGAGCTGGATTAGGTCTGGCTCCTCCTCCTGGAGTTTTGATTCTTTACTAAAAGGTTTTTGGGAAGTTATATTATTTTAGATTTTCAAGTACAATTCTGTCATTTTTGTATCTTTTTTTTGTAATTCTGTAATGTAAGATTTTCTGCCACATAAATCTTTCACTGCTTTGACTTCCAAAGGTAAAATGACCTCTATGTCAATCAACAACAAATGACCAACCAAGCATGGCCTCCAAATTCCTGACCAGTTCCACATGTGTGAACAATTAGGTGTGCTTGAAACATGATACCAGTAAAACCAAACGAAAGAAAAACACCACTTTACAAAGGCAATTTCGCTTCTGCGATCGAACCAGGTGTGAAAACACACTTACACCAATGCATTAATCATCGTTTAATCATGTGACCTGAACCCTGCAAGTGACTCTCGCTCGATTTGATCCACTATGTAAAATATGCGCTTACAAACATTTCTGAAAAACTGCGCATGAAAGCATACTGAAGGAATTCTTCTCGCGGGATTAAACTTGGATATTTCCCTTGACGACTTTATCAGCTTCCATCAGATGTAAACGAAGTCATATTTGAAATTCTTGGCCTGTCAAGCAGCGACGCAGACCTCATGCTTTCAATCGGCTCGTTTCAGCTCAAACTCGCTCCATGAAAATAACCTATCCCAAACCTAGGTAATAGCGTGTCTATCGTTTCCTCGTGGTCTTTTGGGTGTCCTCGTTGCTACTTGCTGTATTTTCTTCAAACATTATCTATACCTGAATTTCCTTGAGTGTGCTTTTTTCCGTCTGAAGATAAGACAGGGGACGTGTTTTCTGGCGTATTTCCACTTGCATTGACTCTTTACTCAAGAAAAAAAAGCAACAGAAAGGTGCACTATCTCGCCCTGTATGCCGCTCCCACCCACACAGAGACTCTGAGTGTTTCTTATCGGTCCTGGAAGATCTTCAGCAGTCATTAGGCCTGTGTGTGTTTGTGTGTGTGTGTGTGTGTGTGTGTGTGTGTGTGTGTGTGTGTGTGTGTTCAGTAGCTGGACATGGTAGCAGTGCTCAGGAACAGACACGCGTAGATGTGGGTGTTATATTTATTGCAGCGGCTTGGCTGAGGTATCTAAACGAGCTCAGGGAACGAAGATAGAGCATGAAGTTCTGAGGTAAAAAAGAGGCTTAAATGTAATGAGAGAAGCCAAAACCAGAAAATGTTACTATTAAACTTGATGTTAAAGGGAAAGATAACAAAATATGAGCTAATAAACTAAGACAATAAATAGATTAATATGTATTATTTAGCTGGAGTTAGTTATTTTGGGACGGGTAAGGGTGGGTCCGGAGTCTATCCTGGGAAATCTGGGAATTAGGAATGTATTTTTTTTTGTTTGGGGGTGAATGGAAACCAGATGTGGATGGTAAGGATCAAACACCTGTGTGTTATTTTTATTCTCGTGTTTTGGCACCATTGTAAAGAGCTCGCTGGTTTAGTGGGACACTTAAAGAATCAGCTTTATTATGCCACAGTCAGGTTTCCATGTTGCACTTCTCAGTCTTTAAACACTCACATACATACGGGCAAGGGCACACACACACACACACACACACACACACACACACACACACACACACACACACACACTGCTGCATATGATGCATATGATTCTTTCACTCTGTCTCTCTCTCCTTTCATCTTTTTTACTTTCTGCTGCTCATTAATGGAAATTACACACAGGTGTTTGATCTTTGCCACTCGCTTCCTCCAACTCCATCCATTCACAAACCGGCTCTCGACCACGCCCCCTCTGCCACACCCCGAACAACCCTGAGGAATCCTAAACCCAAAATCCAATGCCTTTACCACTAAGCTCCCACCTCCCTGCGACAACAGAGGGGTCCCACCTGATTCCATCTGACTCCTGTGACAGACTCTGGATTCATTTTTATAAGGTTTTTCAAAGTGAGTGAGTGAGCGAACAAGTGACTGAGCTCAATGTTTACTATAAAGTGATTTTAACATAGTGAACAAAGAAGGAAAAAGGGTTTCCCAATAGGTTCTTCAAAAGAGTTCTACTTGGAACCTTGTCTAAGATTCTGTAGAGGGCTCTAAGTAGGAGCAACACATTAGAATGTCCGATATGGTTTTTTTTGGTCTAAAAGTAGCTATTGAGGTAGTTGTGTGTGTTGGGTGTAGGGGGGTGAGATGAGTATAATAAGATGGAAGCGCAGTATAAATAATTTGATCATGTGAGTGCTATGATGTTGTGTCAGAGCCGTCTCACCACAGGAAGTGCAGAAGCCGGGGGTCAGGACCCGGAATGCCGCACGTAGCCGACACATACGCGCTAAGAATAACTTTTTATCAATAGCTGCAGCTTTGCTAAAGTAGACATACCATGGGGACATGCCACACACACACACACACACACACCAGGAGGTCAGATCCTTTTAAAAAATGTATCTCAGTCTTAGAGTTACTTGCGAGAGTGTTTCTGAGTCTAAAATGTTGGTATTTTGAGCGTCAGTGGGTATTTATAAAAATAAAAAAAATGATTATAATAACCTTTATTATACAAAAATTATAATTTCTGCAGTTGATTATTTGTTGTTAGTGGTTTATAATTGTAAAATTTTGATTTTTCAATTGAAAAGCAATTGTGAATTGCGACACACACACACACACACACACACACACACACACACACACACACACACACACAATCAATAGAGAAAATATCATAATCTCACAAAGTGAGATACTCAAAAGTGAGTAGTATTTCCAATCCAACATCCAATCCTACAATCAACCCAACATCCAATCTAAGATCCAATCCAATGTCCAATTATACATCTAATCCAAAATCAATGATTAATATATTGAATAAACCAGAGCAACATATTTAGTGGTCACAGATTATCTAATAGAGCATGGTGTAAGACAGGGTGGGGCAGGTTAGGCGGGGTGGGCAGGGTTGGGCGGGGTGGGCGGTTTGTGGGTGGTGTGGGTCAGTGTTTTTCTGCAATGAGTGTGTAAGTGTGTTGTGCACTGCATAACATTCTAAGAAGAGGTCATGTGTCAGACTCCCATTTCCTGTCACTATTTTGCTGTTTTGGAACGCACATATGAACTTGTAGAAGCAAAGCCAGAATGTTGGATTATGCACTGATGATTGATCCTTTCTTTACATCCATGTTTCTTAAGAGTCCCACAAACCCAAATAATAAAAAGTCACAAAAATAAGATGGCAATCTTATCTATCTATCTATCTATCTATCTATCTATCTATCTGTCTGTCTGTCTGTCTGTCTGTCTGTCTGTCTGTCTGTCTGTCTGTCTGTCTGTCTGTCTATCTATCTATCTATCTATCTATCTATCTATCTATCTATCTATCTATCTACACACAATTATTTTCATAATTAGTAAAGTCAGGTACTGATGCAGTACGGTGTTTAACAGGGTCTGTAGCAGGAGATCTTCCACTCATGGAAAGCAGATCTTTATGGAGCTGGATTTGTGCACAGGGGTCTTGTCATGCTGGAACATGTTTGTGTCTCCTAGTTCCTAGTAGGGAATATTAAATGCTACTACACCCAGAGGTGTCTGATACAATTGTGTGCCTCCAACTTTGTGGTGTTTGTGGGAAAAAAACTCACATGGCTGGAAAAGCCCAATACTCATAAAAAAGCAGGGGATTTATTCTGTCAGACGGCTAATTCAGGGAAGTATTACTTTCAATTACAATAAGAGAATAACGCTTTTAATCCCTATAAATATGTAGATAAATCCTCTCTCTCTCTCTGGCACACAAGCACACACACACAAACTTTTGTATCAGCCTTTTTGGCTTACATCCTGTATTTTATTGCATGTCAGCATTTTATACGTAGCTTTACTAATATGTGTGATGAAATGTAAACACAAACTCAATGCCACATGCTTTTTACGACAGATTTATGACACCCACACGTGTGCTAGCTCTCACACTCTGACAGATAATCAGGCCTGTGCATGCTAGGTGTGTGCGCGCGTGTGTGATCAGTAGCAGCATGAGCTCAGGCGAGAATCTATAGGAAACAGTTAACGGACGTTTATTTGGTTAGTATCGGCTCGTCTGTTTTTACCAGCTTCAGCTTTATAGGCAATTACGCTCCCTGTTTTCTTTACACTCTGTGCTAAACGGATTAGCGGAGGCCTGATTAAATCTGTCTAAGTGCACAAAGGCGAGCGGGTGCACGTAGGTCCCGGTGTCAGATGTGTTAATAAATCCCTCTTACCTGCCTATAAACGATATTAGCATAGAGTCCTGTTTGTCCTGTTGGTCAGCACGTGGCCTCTGTATGAGTCGGACAGGAAGAAACCATTTTCTAAACGTCTCATGTATATGCCATGTCAACCGAGTTCATGTGAGTTACCGATCCGGAGTTACACATGTGCATGCGGTGGGGTCACGCATCAACCTGGCCATAACGACGGAAAAGCACACGAGTTCAGACAGACAGCACATCGGATCGTGTGAATGATTCCCCTTTGAGAGAATGTCGTCCGTGTGCGATTTTCTAAAGGAGTCGCGATGAAGTTGCTCAGGGTTTCTGATTTCTCTGGCGATAAGGAATGTTACATTCAAGAACATGAACCCGTAATTCGAACCGTAGTCCGTGCCATTTAAGAAGGCAGGAAGCTGATAACGATGACACGAAGAAACGGAACAGTGGAACGAGAATTAGAAACATGAAAGACGACAAACGTGCGATAATGTGTGTGATTCAAAGTGAAATTATATTATTATATGCTAATTATAAGAATGAATAAATTATTTGCTAATTATAAGAAAGATCTGCTAAATCAGGTGCATGTGGCTGATTACAAGTGTAATGTATGTCTCTCGTCAGACTCCGGCCAATCCTTGAGTCGAAATCAGCAGGTTTTTTTTGCCGTACAGTCGTGCTTCTAAAAAGTCTAAATATTTAAACGCTGCAAACCATTTTTACATTAAGTATTTATTTAAATTTTTAAAAGAATCGAAAAAAATGAAAATAAAATACCTTCAAGGCTGTCAGGTCTTCAGTGAATTGAGTCAAGAGTCAATGGGAATATCAAAAAAGACTAAAAGGCCCAAAGAGGGAAAATATTGAGTTTTAGCAGAGCCGGAGAAGGGAATAAAGAGAGCTTGTGAAGTGTTTAGTGAGACCACCAGAACCATCAGAAAAAAATCTGACCATCACCAACAATATGCTATATTACAATTCATATAATTTCTATACAAACATTTTTGTGTTGAACTGTAGGTACCAATAGTAAGCTGTGCATTTCACACCTTCAGTGGTGTCCTACCTGAATTATCCTTCCTTCCTTCCTTCCTTCCTTCCTTCCTTCCATCCTTCCTTCCTTCTTCTTTCCCATCCTTTCTCCTAATTCCATCATTATGACTAAACATCTATAGAAACCATCAGTATTATAGAGAAACCCAGTATAACAGAGCGCTGCATCACAGACAGGAATCTCACAGAGCGAGAATAAATGCCATAGCAAGAAACCCAATGTACACAATTCAACACATCTCCTTTCACTGTAGCCACAACTGCACCTCCTGCATACATCATCTCTAGCAAAGGCATCGATATTAACCTCAGAAAATGACCCTGGGTTTTCTGTGCACTTTTTCTCTGCATTACGGGTTTTTCTGGGGATTTAAAACAAAGGCAAATTGTGTGTTTTTTTTTTTTTACTACAGGAAAGAAAACGCAAATGTAGAAATGGTTCATTAAGAAACATAACAACTGTTTTGGAAAATTTGACTGTTCTCATTTGGAACCTAACTAACAGCAAGTTGCGGATTATCTGTTTGCACTAACAATTTTCATATTTTGGGAGGAGGGCGAAGTCCACAGGAATCAAATCTGGCGAGTAGGGTTTCATGTGGAAGTGAGATCGTGTTGTTTCTGGCAAGAAACTCACGTGTGAGGAGGAGCTCGGTGACAGCGAGCGCACGTGGTAATATATATATATATTTAAGAGTTTAGCACCTGTTTCACAGCTCCTGATGTACTCAGGATGATGTCTTTTGGCACACCGACTTATGAAGGTCGGTGCTTCCTGTGACTGTGCGTGCAGCCTTGTACTGCCATCTATTCGCATGTTACAAAACTAGACTTGAAACTCTTATTTTTATTGTAAAAAAATCTTTTAACAACTTCTGGCCAATCAGAATCGAGAATTTTGCAGCTTCAGGGGAAACATATAGAATATATGTACTTTATACTTCTTAGGGTTGCTTGTTTTATCCACACTTTCCTCTCAAGCTCTAATAAAAAGATATAACTGTAAAAAAATGCATTCCTGCATAGGGAGGTTGTGTAACCTGAAGTGACTACAGTAGGTGGGTTATTTTTGGAGCTTCTCGAGTCGCCCTGCATGTCAGAATGAGTCAAATCGCTTCTGTCACTTCCCTGACTAAGCCCAGTTTTCCATCCTAACACAACTCTTCATTGCTTATTTATGCACAGAGCTAGCTGGTTTGAAGCACTCCTCCTACTCCTCCTACTCCTCTGTACGCTTTTCTTCCAGGTTCTGAGGTCTCCAAATGTTCAGATTGTTTTACCCCCTTTAAGTTTAATGATCACAGTCGTACATTTCCTGCAGTAAACAACATGGGCTTTATATAAACACTCTTATAAACAACCACAACTCATCCCAGTTTCCAACAATTATGTAATATCAGTTTCATAACATGACCGAGTCTCAATCGGATCAAGGGTTCGAGAAAAAAACTAATCGTCTCGGTAAACCACCAAACCATCAGACTACAGAATAAAAGTATTGGGACACCTGACTCTTCCAACCACATGTGGTTGGACCTCTTTGGATGCTGAAGCAACTAGAGACCAAAACCTGTTACAGCATGTGCCCAAAACCAGCTCCATGAAGATCTGCTTTACATGTGTTGGAGTGAAAGATCTCCTGCAATAGAGCTCCAACACTATGAAATATTTTCTTCATTATTTTGAGATGAGTTTTTCATGATGGCTGTACCCCAGGCCTCCTCACCTCATCTACATCAGTACCTGACTTTACTAATACCCTTATGGCTGAATCTCCACAAAATCTTCCCAGTAGAGTGGAGCTTATTATAACAGCAAATGGTGTCTAAATATAGAATTAGATGTTAGATGCGGATTAGCTGTTTGCAGGTTTTCCGATCAGTAACCAAGAACCTTAAACATTGAGTGGCTCATTTTAATATCATAAGTGATGTGCAATTGAGACCGGACCCAAGTGAGCAGTCATACTAGAATTTCAGTGATTCACAATGATTTCAAATTCATCCACTTTCGAGAGCGTTTCCGAAAAGCTTTATTTTCCTCGCTTGAAAATGCCGTCTCAGTGTGGACAGAGAAAAAAATATGCACTTTCAAATATGCTTATTAGTGTGAATATCACACTGGCTTGGTGATCCAATCAGTGTTAAACTAAAGACAGGAACCCCCATAAGCGATCAGTGCTGAGAGATCTGTCCATACTTCAACATTTTTTGAACATTAAAGCTTGAAGTGCTGCTGTAGACATTAAACACATTTCTTACGGATTTCCAGAAAAGCTGAAAATCCGTTCAGTTATTTGCACAGGATCAGTCCAGTGGACCGGCATTACAGGAGCACTAAAGCATTAAGGTTTTTTGCTCGAGGACCCTACAGAGTGGGACACCGTTAGGAAAGTTAACACTGTCTGTTCGGATCGATAGCGTAGCAGCGTTTCCTTTGAGCCACCTCCATCACCAGCGCTTAGTGCATAAGCTCAGAATGTGAAATCGATGCGAGCACCTGGAAGTGATGCAAATCCACACCACATCCACACCAGTGCAAGGTCACATGACATCTGTCAGGGCTATGCCTTTTATTAAGCGCACTTCATTTATATAACAATCACAACTGTAATGCTGCAGTCCAGAGGATTTTCTATATCCAAACATTTCCCTCGAATTTGTTCATGAAAATGACATTGATCATGTTTTATTGTTTTTTGTAAAATATCTTGTATAATATCTACACTGTTTAGATCTCAAGTTTTGACTTCATTAGTATTTTTTGGGGAGATTTTCCACGTTTTCCCACTCGGTACAAGCGAGAGGTCACGTTCACAGGCTTAATGGAAAAGTTGGAGTGCATTAACTTGTCACCGACAGGCTTTGATGTCAAATGTCAAAATATTTCCTGTAAGCAAATATTGCGAGCCTAATGGGTTCATCCGAAATCAGAACGATCGCTTTATTTCTTCATTTGTCGCACAGCTTTGTGCGACTGACAGCTACAATATGGTGCATCAGTGTCATGAGTCAGGAGGATGAAGGGGACATAGAGGATGTAGAACAATCCAGATTTTCAGGCAAAGGCACAGACAGTGTGTATCATGGGCGAAAAACCACCTCCTTGCAAAGACGTGCTTAAAAGTGTAGGTTATAAAATACATTTTCTGTGTATAAAATATACATAGAAATTGGCAGGCAGCATTTGTGTTAGAGATCAGGTGAGGTAATATCTGGACTGATGGTTCCTGGATCGGGAATGTGACAGTGGCCATGTCCACATTAATACATGAATTAATACTGTTGGATCAGAAAAAAATTCCGATCCAACAGACGAGCTCCTGTAGCTCAAATTGCTGAAGAAGTTCTTGCCGTTGATGCTCGGGGGTCGGGACTGTTTCAGCAGCAAAAAGGGGGACCAACACATTATTAGGCAGGTGTTATGCCTGTGTATTGGGTTCCCTGGTGGTCTAATGGTTAGGATGCGGCGCTCTCACCGCCGCGGCCCGGGTTCAAGCCCTGGTCAGGGAACCGACCCCAGCCATTATGGTTGCACAAGCCAGTGCACTCTTAGTGTAGGTCCCAAGCCAGGAAAAATGGGGAGGGTTGCGTTAGAAAGGGCATCCAGCGTAAAACATGTGCTAAATTGAACAAGCGGATCTCGAATATATATATATATATATATATATATATATATATATATATATATATAACCTCCACTCTTCTTTATTGTGTGGAGATTTGTGTGAGATTCATTCAGCCACAAAAGTGTTAGTAAAGTCAGGTACTGATGTAGGTGAGGTGAGGAGGTCTGGAGGGGAATAGGGTTGAGGTGAGATCTCTATAGCAGGAGATCTTCCACTCCAACCCAAGTGTATCTTCATGGATTTTGTTTTGTGCACAGAGGCATTGTCATGTTGTCACATAGTTCAAGTGAAGGGAAAGGACCACATATTTAATTCAGGTCTCTCAGTACTTGTCCATATATTGTTTGCATGTGACAAAGAATCTTTTACCCAGAATGGACGTTTTAGATCGAATGTACGGATATACCTAGGGCATTTTAACAATCACCGTTGCAAATACATGACTGGAAATCACACAGTGACTGATAAACGCATGCGTTCGCATTGACTCCATCTTCTATTTTACACTTTCAGTGCATATTCACAAGGAACAGGCCAAATAGTGTTGTAAAAGAATTATAATAAATCCTCTGTCAATCCTGATAATGAAACAGCTTACAATTTTTATCAAGTTTGCAAAAAATTTTACACACACACACACACACACACACACACACACACACACACACACACTCTCTCTCTAAATATTTAGTATTGTCTGTATTGAGACTTTCTGTACTCTAAATTTATAAGCAGTGAGTCTGCTTATCAGAGCCAGTTATAGTAAATAGAACACTTTCATTGTTCGTCATTTGCCACATCAGCGAAATTCTTACAATCGTCCATAAGTCCTTGCTGCATTTAGTGTCAAAATGTATCAGACACTTTAACAATAGCCAAAGTCTGGTTTGTGAGGCGTCAGCAGCTTTTTCTAGTCCTCTTGTTTTTTTCCGTCTGCATGTTTACCAGAACAATACTATGGATTTGTCAGTCATGATCATGTCGTGTGTCTGACCTTCGCTCTGGATTATAAGCATGTCAGCAGAGATGTGATCATTGTAGAGATGTGCAGAATACAAAGAGTACAAAAACCCACTGCAGTTTCAAATACGTCTGGCTGATATGATGATGCAAAATCGATACTGAAATACATGATGTATAGACTAAAGTTTGGAGGCCTGGGGTGCAGTCAGCGAGAAAAAATGAATCCCAAAGGTTTCAATATTATGAGTCTTATAAGGAAATGCATTATAATTTTTTTCCCTTCTTGTTTTCTCATAAAAAAAACATAAGAAAAGGTTGTTTCCTCGTGACCATTATTGAATTTTTACATGTTCTAGAGGCAGCATCAAGGATGATCGCATTCGCTTTTACTTTGATCAGGGACTAATTCAGACGCTAATGTGGACTCGATGTAGACACCAAAAATATATACACGAGATCTCGCGATACAATTATGTCATGAGAAAGCGGGTTTTCACGTTGCGAGAAAATGAGAGAAAGAAATATTATAATGCATTGCCTCTTATAATAGGGTTGAGGTTCAGAGCTCTAATTCAGGAGATCTTCCACTCCAACCCATGTAAAGTGTATCTTCATTGAGCTGATTTGTGCATTGTCATGCTGGAATCATGCTGGAGTTCAAGTGAAGAGAAAATTTGCCAATACAACTTTATGTTAGGAGTCTGGGGAGGAATCACATATGGCTGAAAAAGTCAGGTGTCCCAATTTTGTCGTATAGTATATATTGAACAGTATTTGCGATCTGGAGTAAAATGGTGATACTGGTGATACTGATAGAAAAGATCAAAAATGTTATCATTTTGCATTAATGTTTCCATCAGTAAATAAGGTTATAAATGTTCAGGCTGGTGTGGCATTTTTATGGACTTAAAATCAAAATTGTATATATTTTTTTCTTTATTATTTTTCTAACCAAACAGTTTAGATCCCATATTTCACACTAATTTAATACTTGCCCTTCGGTCACTTGAAATAACATATCGATCACTTAAAATTACAATTTATTGTATTTCTTAAAATGTTTAAGCATAGAATACACTTTTTCGATCAAATCTATTAAATATAAACCTAATACATTTTAATGCTAATTTAATACTTGCCCTTTGGAATGAACTTTCGAAATGCAAATATGTTTTTTTTATTTATCAATTTTTGAACATACATTTAACACACGAATGCAGTGGACACGGAATAGACAATAAAAATCTGTTATTTGTTTTTGAAGGCAATGGAAAGCATTGTTGTGCTGTTTGAAGTGTTCCAAACTCTTTATGTGTTTAAAAAAAAGAAAAAATGAGATCCCCCCTACACACACACACACACACACACACATTAGGCCAAATCAGTGCTTTCCCTGTGTTCTGCCAGCACGCTGGTTTGAACTGGAGCACTCGGAGGCCATTTGTGCGTGTGCCAGAATGAAGTGGTGTTTGTTGGGTGTTAAGTGGTCCTCTACAGCAGTCTCTCGACGAGGAAACCTGAAAGCCCAGATCACAGGCACGGCACTCGGAGTGCGCTTTCATTCCTGCTGTAACAGCTGCTTTACTCACAAAAGCTCCGGAGGCGGAAGCAGAGTACATGCACAGCTACACGTCCCTGTGTGATTATACTGATGATATGTGTTTTTTAAATTATACATGTGAGCAATAACATTTCAATATCTTACAGCATCTGAAAATATCTGCTTAATGTCCATGTACACTATTTGGACAGAATTATTAGGACACCTGATTTTTCCAGCCATACAGTATGTAGTTCTTTCCCAAACACTACAAATTTGGAGGTGCACAATTGTTCTTTGGATGCAGTAGCAGTACATTTTCCTTCACTTAATCTAAGAGACCCAAACCTGTTCCAAACTGACAATGCTCTGTGCACAATGCCAGTTTCATGAAGATCTGATTTCCAAGGGTTGGAGTGAAAGATCTTTTGCTATGGAGCTTTAAAACCAATTGAACCCCTCCTCACCTCACCTCACCTCACCTACTTTAGATCCTGAGTTTACTAACATCCTTGTGTCTGAATGAATCTCACATAAAATCCAATGGAACATCTTCCCAGAAGAGTGGAGCTTGTTATAAGAACAAATGGGGACTAAATGTGGAATGGGATGTTCAAAAAGAAGCACATACCAATCTTATAGTCAGGTGTCCGCAAACTTTTGTCCTTATTGTAGATACCGTATAAGTGATAAATCAAGGTGGCTAGCGGATAGTGGTTAAAACATTGGACTTTGGATCTGAAGTTTGCGAGTTCAAATCCTACCAACACTAAGCTGCCCCTCCTGGGCCCCTGAGCAAGGCCCTTAAACCCATAGCTGCTTAGTTGTATTAATGAGACCAATGTAGATCACTTTGGATAAGGGCGTCTACCAAATGCCATAAATGTGAATCATAGTCTTATCATTTTATGACAAAATGAATCAAAAAACTAAAATTATTATTAAATTTTAATTAAATAAATAAAATTAATCCCTTAAATAAATTTGCCAAATATATAATATTTATATCATATATTATATGTTTTTTTTTTTTACTAAAATGAATAACTGCGCGTAACATAAAGAGGAGCGCGAGCTATTTAAAAAAAACCTTCGCTAAAATTCCACATAATACACCCCGACACCTCTTCTGTTATAACATCATGCTCCTGCAGCATGACTGAACCTGGGGTTTTGTTCCTGAATTTGCAGTGAATTACACAAAGGACGGCTGTTCCTAGACATTAAACGTGCCCAATTAGCTCTTTAGCCGCTGCTGTCAACAAAACACGAACGCTCATTTCACCAAATCGAGTTTCCATGAGTGCTCGGCTGCGCCGGTTTGCGTCATCACAACGAGCGAGCGCTGGATGTCAGGGCAACTTTGGCCCCGCAAGTCACATTGCTGTGTAAACAAACAGCGGGACGTAACCTTGTGTAGAACTTCATCTGCTGCCACTGCCTGAACCCTGAACCCTGAACTCTAAACTCCAAGAGATCAGAAAACATGCTGCGAGTGGGGAACGAAGGCGGGAAACAAAAAACAATCTTGACCAAATAGAAATGGAAATTTCTCCCTTCATTTGAGACCTAAACCTGTTCCAGTGTGGCAGTTCAGCTCCAAGATCTGCTTTACATGGGTTTGGGTGGAAGATCTCCTCCTGTAGAGATAATAAAACCTACTGAACACCTTTGGGATACATTTTGTTTATGCTGGCTGCACCCCAGACTTCCTCACCTCGTGTCACCTACATCGGTACCTGACTTTACAAACACACAGCCTCGTGGCTGAATGAATCTTACACAAAACTCCACAGAATCTGGAGAAACTTTTTCCCAGAAGAGTGGAGCTTATTATAGCAGCAGACGTGGAAAGAGTAATAAAATATTCTACTCAAGAATGCTTCATTGAAATTTTACTTAAGTACAAGTAGCATTGCCAGTCTAAAAATCTACTGAAGTAGAAGTAAAAAGTAGCTCATATAAAATGATCTGAGGAATTGAGGAATTCTAGTGTAGTTCAAAAAGGACACGGAAATATAAAAATATTATATATAATAGAAAGTGCAGCACCATCAAATGTGTGACTTGAGTCTAATGTAAGTTGTGTACTTTCGCAGCAAAATGTGTGTATTTGTATTTATAATCATCCGTAACGGATGATTACAAAATTCTAACTAAATATACTGTGGCGCCTCACCGCCGTGTCGGGCTGAACACAGAAACGGGAGAGTTAGGTCAGGGTTATAGTGTCTTCATTGGGGACCAGAAGTGAGGGTAAAAGGAATAGTGTTCTGGTGCCCGGGAAAGGAGGTGAGGAGTGGCTGGAGCGGGAGAAGGAGCGTTCTTGCCGCACTCCGATGCCTCAGGTCCCGACCGGCGGGCTGACTCTACCGACATCACCATCGGCTTGTAGGGGTCAGGGTCTTCCTGCCGCGTGTCCAATGAGTCATCCCTCACTCGGGAAGCATTGCATGGGTCCGGCGGTAGGAAGAGAGCCGCCATTAATTCAAGGTTCTCCAACTCACTGTCCTCCCGGCTGCCTTTTATAAGCCTCGCCGGGCTTGAAGACAGTGAGGAGCCGACACCCCAATTGAGCTCCAATCTGTCTGTCTTGTAAGGACACCACGCCTCCTTGTTTGCTGTGCTGAGCAGTGCCGTCCTCGGCGCCGTTCTTTCGCACCCTGCTGATGGTCGCAATACTTAAGTAAAAGTGAAATTACAGATTTTAAAAACTGCTTTAAAAAGTAGAAGCACTCAACAAAATAACTACTCAATTACAGTAACGGGAGTAAATGTAATTAGTCCATGTCCACCCTTTTATAGCAGCATAATGGGGACTCAGTTTAGAATGCGGACTCAATTTGGTAAAATCACGTAGTGTGGCTCGATGGCATAGCGAGACAAGAAGAAGAAAAAAACTTCACATCCACACTTGCAGCTTTTAAGTGCCGTTAAGGATCGCCGGCCATGTGGATTAAACAGTACCTCTGCGTTCATGGTCAGCTGAATGCCTTTTTTTTGCTCGGCGCGGTCACAGACCAAAACGTTTCTAAGAAAGACTCGGGTCCGTGCTTAGAGCTCTCCCCTCAGGCTGTGTACATTCTGATCCCTTCCTAAAAGCGAAGCATTATGAGCCTGTCGCAGTTGTGGTTTCGACCTTCTGAGATGTGCACTCGGGATTCTCCGAGGAGCTGTTAATGTCCTCTTTGTGTCACGCTTCGATAAATTGTGTATGTGTGTGTGCACAGGGGCTAATAAGACCATATGGGACATAGCCTCTGTTTTAGCTGCTTAATTACCCCAAGCTGCCCTTCCCCCTCCTTTCCCCTCCCTCCGACCTCAGCACAACCTTTCATCTTCGCTAACACACTCCTGCCTGTGGCTGGGAAATGCCGCCTCCGTGACACGATAACGGAGCGCCAGCAGAGGGGAAAAGGGGGAATGTGTTCTTGTTGTTTTTGAAATACAGTGGGCATGTGATTATAATCCTGCGCCATGACAGTGTAGATTGTGTGATAAATGTCAGTAACATTGTATTAAAAGTTCATTCATGTAATTCAGGGGAAATGATTGGATGCAGTTTTTGCTCTTCCTCATTGTCCTGTTCTCTGTTTGACAACGTGAGATAAAAAGGGATCTCAATCCGCTCCCTAGTTCAGGGGTCTTCAAACTTTTTCACCTAAACACCCCTTAGATGATAGAGACATGGGGCAGGGACCCCCTGATACAAAATGTGTCAAACGTATCCACTGATATTAATAGAAACCAATCATATTACGACAGTTATATTACATTAAAACAATTAGAACTATGTTGTGATTGTGATTCAGCATCGCGGACCCCCCCAGGTTGAGGACCCATGCAATAGTTCAACAGTCCGGACACTGATCAGAGATTCAACCATTTTAAATGGGGCATCACACACACACCTCTTCGACCAATCTCATGTTAATCATGAGTACCTATAGAGTAGTATTGCATACTTCATATCTCCAAAGAGTCTTTAGTTTGTTCAGAGTGAGCTTCTGGAGGTTTGCCACCAGGTTCAAAAGGGTTGGAGCTCTATAGCAGGAGATCTTCCACTCCAACCCATGTAAAGCAGATCTTCATGGAACTGGCTTTGTGCACAGGGGCGTCATCATTGTAGGGTCTACCGACATGGTTTTCTCTGGGCGATGCCGAATGTGTTATTAATGATCGCGGCAAGTATTAAAGCTGCTTGCTTAGGGCTTTTCGGGTTTTTCTGTTTGGATGCTAAATAGAGAGTACTGCCACCTCCTGGTAAAAGAGAGTTATGTTCTCTCATGCAAGCGTAGAACATACACGCGTGGTTTGGAGTGTCAGATGCGACTTCCTAATAATCTGCCTGATTGCAGCACAGTCGGCCGATTAATTAAAAAAATGCCAAATATTGTCTTGATCACTCGGTCGACCTCTGATTGGAACAGGTTTGAGTCTCCAAGTTCAAGTGAAAGGAAAAAAAATTCATGCATCGATAGACACCCTGTACAGTGCCTCCAGCTTTTCTGTGACAGTTTAGGGAAGAACCACATATGGCTGGAAAAGTCCCAATAGTGTCTTTAACATTTTATTCACGTGAAACGTGTGAATCACGTCAGGAATACCATTTTTATCTCTCAGGCAGTGAGTGCAGATGGAGGTGTTTTTCTGCTCTTTTGAACATCTAAAGCAGGAACTGTGAGCTCTCTGTAGCTTCAGAGAGAAGATGGGATCAGATCGGAGCAGCTGGGCGGAGACGTGAGACTACACAGTGTACATTACCCAGTGAGAACCCACTCGAGGTTTAGAACGTCTCCTGTGACATTGTGCATGTGTGAGATGGCTGTGCTGAGAAGCTCAAGCCAAGAATGAAGACTGGGGCCGTTTCCCTACAGTGCGATTTAACACGCTTGTTCCGTGGGTTGTTTTTTTTTTTTTTTAAGTCAGAGCTGTTCCTGACTTAAATAAACGGATTCAGAGATACCTCCTTCATCCGTCTCTTCACATCTCTCTCTCTCTCTTTCTCTCTCAATCTTTTTTTTCTCTCTCTGGCTAATTCATTTATAAAAACACAAATGTTATGATTGTATTCAGCAAAATCTAAAAGCGTCTGGAAAACAGGGAGAAGAACAAAAGAGTGCAGGAAATCTGTCTCTTTCTCTTTCATACACACTTCTGTTCTCTTTTTTCGCACCTCCCTGCTTCTCTCCATCCATTCTTTATACTTTCTTACTCTTTCCACTGGCCCTGTGTTTCTCATCTCTTTTCTTCTACCTTCCCTTCATCTATAGCTCCTCTTTCTCTCTCTCTCTCTCTCTCTCTCTCTCTCTCTCTCTCTCTCTCTCTGTCATTTCTCTCCCTTTTTCTCTCTCCTCTCTCTTTCTCTCTCTCCCTCCCCTCTCCCCTGTTCAATTTCTTATCCCATTCTTCTATCCGTTTCTTTGGCCATCACACAAATTTTCTACTTTTCCATCTGTACCTTCCTTCCATCTTCCTCTCCTCCTCTCTTTCCATTCTTTCTCACTTAATTATTATTTCTTATAACCTTCTTTTTTTTAGTTCTGTCCTTCTGTCGATTTTGTCCTATTCGGGTTCTCTGTACTTTCCTCATTTTCTCTTTCTTTATACCACTCCTTTTCTTCCTTTTCTACTTCCTTCCTTTCTGCCTCTCTCACGTTCTCTTTTCTATACTTTTAACTGTTTTACTCTGTTTTTCCTTTTGTTTTTCTGTGTTTCTTTCTTTCTTTCTTTCTTTCTTTCTTTCTTTCTTTCTTTCTTTCTTTCTTTCTTTCTTTCTTTCTTTCTTTCTTTCTCCATCATCCTATTCCCATATTTAATGTCCTCTTTCTTCTCCTGGTCTGTACCTTCCTTTAATCTTCCTTCTCCTCTTTCTCTTTCTCTCTCTCTCTCTCTCTCTCTCTCTCTCTCTCTCTCTCTCTCTCTCTCTCTCTCTCTCTCTCTCTTTCTCTCTCTCTCTCTCTCTTTCTGCGCATGCGTGGGGGAAGGTTGAGCATAGCGTGTAGAGTGCGAGAGCGGTTGGCCAATATTTTTTTTCCTTTAAACATCTAGGAACAATCTAGTGTGTGTGTGGTGTGTGTGTGTTTGTGTTTGTGTACTAGCGTGCCTGTGCGTGCATGCAAGCGTGTGTGTGGGTGAGTGTGAGTGAGTGTTCAGCATGGCGTCTCCGAACGCAAGGCTTGTTGTTAATAATGAGTGTATACTGGTGTCTCCCCTCAGTTCTCCCGCAAAAAAGGTATTGCTGTCAAATGTTCCTCCTTTTATTAGTGATAAGGCGATTCTGAAAGAGCTGTCTAGGTACGGACAAACCGTCTCCCCAACGAAGAAAATCCCCCTCGGCTATAAGTCCCCAGTAGTTAAGAACTTGGTGTCTTTTAGGAGGGTGTTTTTTATGGTTTTGAAAAAAGGTGTTGTGGAATTAGACGTGGTCTTTAAGTTAAGGACTGTTTGACTACAACATCTTTGTTTCTACCGATTCAGAAATAAAATGTTTTAAATGTGGTCAGTTAGGGCATCTTGTGCACGCCTGTCCCGAAAGACAGAGTGACCCCGGTGTTTCCAAGCGACCAGGGCAGGAAGCAGCTGAACCTGCTGGAGTCATTCCCCCTGCGGCTTCAGCTCGGCCTGCCAGGGAGTTTGAGCCCCAAGCTCAGCCTGCAGCCCAGAGCTCCACTAGTGACAGACCCACCACACAGAAGCCCAGGTTTGGCCAAACCGGACCGGGAGAAGCCTTGCTCGGCCGAAAGAGACCGGGAGAAGCCTTGCTCGGCCGAACCGGCGCAGGAGAAGCATTGCTCGACCAAACCGGACCGGGAGAAGCCTTGCTCGGTTGAACCGGACCGGGAGAAGCCTTGTTCGGCCGAACCAGACTGGGAGAAGCCTTGCTCGGCCTAACGAGACCGGGAGAAGTCTTGCTCAGACGAACCGGAGCGGGAGAAGCCTTGCTCGGCCAAACCGGAGCGGGAGAAGCCTTGCTTGGTTGAACTGGAGCGGGAGAAGCCTTGCTTGGTTGAACCGGAGCGGGAGAGGCCCTGCTTGGCCGAACTAGACCCAGGTAAATCGTGTGCACTTGGAAAAGTCACAGTGGATTCTGAAACAGTGCTGGAGCTGCCTGCTTCCTTCTTTTTTTTTTACCCACTCTATCACTCTCTGCTTCTTTTCCCAACTTCATTCTGTTTTTCTCTCTCTCCCTCTCTGGATTCGTAAAACTTTCTCACTGTGTCCCTTCCTTTTTCCTGCCTCTGTCTATCTCTTCATATTTCTCTCTACCTCTCATGTCTAAATTGTCCTCTTCCCCTCTCACTTTTTTCTCACTCATTCCTCGTGTCTCATCGCTTTCCATTTCCTTCACATCTGTTTTTCATGGTTTGATCATCCTTTACTTTTCCTCTCTACATCTTTTTTTGTCTTCCCCCCATGTCCCTGTCTCTCAGGCCGTGAGGCAACGCTCATGTGTGTGTCCCTGCGTAATAAAACAAACGGCTCGTGAGCTATTAAGCTCAATGTTCCTGTGGCTCACGCATGAATGCTCTGCTTTGGATCAGGGTGCTGCAAGCTGCTCTGGCGGCTCGTCCTCCGCTTCTCCAACTGCAAGATCAAGGTCGAAGGCATGGCCTCGGTGTTGCATGTGGTGTGTGTGTTGTGTCAGGCTAGAAGCATACGATAAACATGCCACAGCTGTAAAGGTCTGTTTATGAAGCGACTCGATTAGTCTTGGGCTGCTGTAAACACACAAAGTGACCCTGGTTGGTTGAAGCCTGGTTTCAGGAAACTGAAGAACAAAAAGAACAATTTTGATTGGTCACAAGGGGGTGGTTAATTTCCTTTATCCAATGCTAGCATAACTACTGTTAGCATTGGCCTGCTGTTATAATTTCTATCAGTATCCTTTAAGGAGATCTTTTGTCGAACATTAATGAACACGGGAGAAGAAGGTTGATGAGGGAGTGACCGTTTTGCTTTGGAGTGGAAGATCTCCTGCTATAGCGCTCCAACCCTAGTGAACACCTTTTGAGTGAATATGGAATCATTCCTCCCAGGCCTCCTCACCTCGCCTTCCTCAGTACCTGACTTTCCCAACATCTTTGTGGCTAAATGAGCACCAATCTCTAAAAGGTCTTTTGAAACACCTTCCCAGAATAGTGGAGTTTATTATTTATTATTCATCATTAATAGCAAATGGGGATTAAATAAGGAATGGAATATTCAAAATGCACATAGCAATCTTACGTTCATGTGTCCACGATCTTTTGTTTATATACCGTAATTTCCGGACTATAAAGCGCACCCATATATAAACTGAATTTTACAAATATTTTTTTTTAACATAAATAAGCTGCACCTGCCTATAAGCCGCAGGTGTCTACACTCATGTACTTTACACAGGCTTTAATGAAAGACACGTTACACACGGTGTAACGGGTGAAATATGTTGCGCTTCCTTTAGGAGCATAGCGGTATTTTGGGAATAGCCTGGCACAGCATTTTTCCGCTATTACTCCATGTGTTCAAGATGAGGATTATGTCCTTATTATTTTCTGATGTTCATTTCTAAGTTTCTTTGACTAACCCGTAACGCTGTTGCCAAGAAAAATAAAAAAGCACGAGTTTTGGAAACCTGTCTGTGCTTATATGATTTCTGTTGCAAGTGGAGTTAGCGAGCTCTCCCTTCACCCAGACTCAACGCGTTACAGCGGCTTATATCTAAACAGTAGCCTACCAAGAAAGTCATTGTTCACTGTCTTCCTCCTTCCTTTTACAACTATTTCTCTCGGGAGTTTATCTTTTGGCATCGTCATACGTTTAAAAATCACCTGATGGAAGTTTTTCTCCCGATGCCGTGCAGCTCAGAACACAGGTGAGGTGCGTTTTTTCGTTTCCGTTCGGAAATTTCATTGGTCTAATGTTATGGGGCTCAGTTTTTTTCTTGAAGTTTGTGAAACCGGGAAAACCCCAGGAAAAATTCATAAATTAGCCGCTTCGTTGTTTAAGCCGCGGGGTTCAAAACGTGGGAAAAGAGTAGCGGCTTATAGTCCGAAAAATACGGTGTATATATGTAATAACTTGTTTCACAGACAGTCCATGAGAGTAAATGTAACAATAAATGGATCAAATTTGGTCATTGGAAAAGTTCATGATTTTGAAGTGTTTTATTGTATTGTTTATTATACTGGATTTATTTGCTAAATCTGATCAGTGTGCAGCACTTTTTATCAGTTTTCAGTTACATTTGATGAACAATATATGGAAACTTGTTATATTGTTGGAATTATGGCAAAAAAAAAAAAAGCATAACATGCAACAAAATAACTCTCTTGAGGACTTTTTTCTGTGGTGGAAAACCTACTGACTATTATTATATCACTGGAGATTACAGAAGCCTTATTAAATAAACGCAATCCCTGTACGTAATCTCACCACAGCACCAATTTGTGTTAATGAGAACACGTTGCTAATGTTATGTACATCCGCCATACACGTTCCTGCGATTCAGCTGTTACTATAGAAACTATAAGCTCCAAATTCATATAAAACATGGGTTTGCCTTCTATTAATAATACTGTATTAGATTGAAGGAGTAGAAGTAGCTCAGTGGTTCGGATGTTGGACTTCTGATAAGAAGGTTGCGAGTTAAAATCCCACCACCGTTAATCCTGCCACTGCTGGGCCCTTGAGAAAGGCCCTTAACCCTCAACTAATAATTGTAAGTCGCTTTGAAAAATATGTACTGTATAAGAAAAAAAAACGCATTTTATTTTTGCTTTTTGTTTTAAGCAACGAAAACGTAGCTTTTTTTTGAACGCTTTCCAAAGTGGGTAGATATAAAAACAGTTTTCACGTCGCGGTGTGGACTGTGAAAAAAGAGGCTTCCGAAAACGATGCCGCATTTTTAGTCATTGCCACGACGTTTCAAAGAGCCAGAATGTAAACGTCTTACATTTTGTTCATGCGCAGTACAGCGTCATGAGCGTTTTTAGACCTTTCAGTGTGTATGAGCAACTTTTGGGTTTTTCAAATTTTAGTGTAGTCATTGTGAATCAGCATCTTCTGACCAATCAGAATAGAGAATTCAACAACACCACTGGTGCAGTTTATTAGTACTAATACTCTTTTGTATATAGTGTCCTGGCTGATTTGCATTAGAGGACTGTTATGGCACACGGGGACGGCGTATGTAAATTCTCAACCCTCAGATTCTCCAGATCTGGTGATATTGTAAAAGCAGATAAATAAATAACCGCAGCTCGTTTTCACGCTCTCAAGTTTATCATGATATGTTGACCAGTCTAGCTAGTGTAGGTTAAAAATAGTCTTTCAGTGTTGTGTAGGATTATATAAGCTGTAACTCTTCTAGTGTCCTTGCTGTAAATCCTAAACACAAGCCTAAAAGACGTATCAGAAGCACACTATCAATAAAAAATATTTACGTTTTTTAGCAACTGTCTGAGGTAACTCTAGTCTTGTATTGATTTCCTCGTCAGACCATCTTGTTTATCAACATAATGTCCCGTTTTGTTTTGGGACAAGTGAAGCCCCTGCTTTTTTTCTTAATCCGATTGATAAAAAAATGCTGCTCGTTTGTATACGAGCTGCCTCCATTACATGACCTGATATCTAAAATTATCTCAGCTAATGGGACGAGAGATGTCTGTTTTTTGTACGTTCTTCACATCTCACTTTGCTTCCCTGTGTCTTATAAAGTGATTTTTTTTGTTCGATTCAGAGTTCGTTGCTGTTGTAGTTGATTTGTTTTGGCCTTTCGTACTTTCCTGCTGTGTAGGGTTCTAGGTACGCGAATAAGAACTGGGACAGTGGGCCCCAGCCGAGGGCTTCCCAGCAGCAGGTGCTGGTTTGATTTACTTCACGTTTCTTGTGTGCTGTAGAGTAAGGGATTACTGTGACATTTGCTTTCACACACACACACACTCAGTGTGATGTCTTACTTGCAAATTCAGACCACTACATGAGCCTTTTCCACCAGGACTACTACTTCTTCTGTTCTTCCAAATGTAATCTAGTTTTTTGTCTCGGACTGATGAGGCGATGCAATCGTCAATCACCTCAGGAACTTCTTGTTCCGTGTAATTCGGTAACTTTGTGGTCCCTGATTTGGTGACTTTTTGTTCGGGTCGCAAACATGATGTGCATCCATCAAAAGCTTTATTCAGAAAAGAGAAGGTCTCAGTTCACGAAGTGCTATTCGCCCGCATACTAGTGATGAGAAGAGTCGAGAGGTAAACTAATCAGGTCTGTTTCCTGTGAATGACCTACAGAAAATTTGCGATGCTTTGCTCATGCACGTCCAGGAAATAATGAACGAATCAGTCATTCTTCTTTTTGAGGAAAGCTGGAGATCGTGAGTTAAGGTTTGGCGCAAAAAAACAAAAACATGGAAGAAGTCATGAAGCTCTCAGATGCACAGTTGGCTGGCTAATAAATATATCATTCAGCTGCATATCTTATCTATCCCTCAAGTAGCCCTAAGAATAAAGATCTATCATTCATGTGTTCAGAGTTAAAAATCTAATCTATACCTGAAGTTCCCTGAAGGTTGCAAATCTGATCAGTCATGTATCACAAAGTGAAAGTCTGGTCTACCTAAAATGTACCCTGAGATTAAGGATCTGACCTAGCCTTCAAAGCTGATGTGGTCCACAAGTGTCTTGAGGTTAGGTATCTGATTTAGCCTTTAGCTGTGCTGATCTGGGGTTCAAAGTTATATTCAAACTGACTATAAACCTATGTTTTTTGGCACTTGTTAATACTGACACTCCTATCCAACTGTCTGAAAATGAATAGAATTTATCTAAGAAAGCCGTTTTGCACCTTTCAGGGCATTTTATGAACGTATGCTTTCTCTTTGCCTTAAAAGCGAAGCCTTTACAGAAACATGTCGAGAAGTACAAGTCCTCCAGCGTTGCCTCGAGTCATTTTGTAATTAACGTGTCCTCGAGCTGCTTTCCAGCACATTCCAAAGCTGATTTAAACGATCGGCTGCTTCACGAGCAGCCTTGTTGATGGAAGCCCATTTACACTGTTGACTTGCTGACCTTCATTAAAAAACCCAATAACATACGCTGAGCCGTGATGTATTCCTCTGTATTCCTCGTGCCGCCTGGGGTTTGCAAAATCCGCTCATGCGGTGCAATGGGCGTCTCCAGGCTTTGGCATGCCTGAGCCATGTAATACAGTATAATTACGTTCATTGAATTCATCAATCGATAATAATTATAACGTGTCACGTGTGTGTGTGTGTGTGTTAATACCCTGAGGGCTTGATTAAAAGCCACCACTATCAAATGCACTCTGGTAAAGTTCCTGTGAACACATTTGTTGGGCGTCTCTGAAAGGTAAACATTTGTTATTTTGCTTCATATGATGCACTAAAATTCGGGGCTAAATCATATCTGGGCTATCAGGCATCCTGAGGTTACATGTCTGATCTATATCCTTAGAATATCCTGAGTTTGAAGATCTGATCTAGTCTTTAAGTACACTGGGGTTAAAATCCTGATGTGGTTCTTCTAAGGTTGAAGATCCCCACACATGCAGCACAAGCCTGGAGATCTGCTCTAGCCCTCAGTTGTTCTGAGGTTGAGGATCTGATTTTTCTAAGGTTAAAGATCCTACCTTGCCCTGATGAACCACAAGCCTGGAGATCTTCTCTAGCCCTTAGTTGTTCTGAGGTAGAGGATCTGCTTTATCGCTCATGTACCAGTTTTGTCTACACCAAATATACCCTGAGACTGAAGATCTGATCTAGTCCTGAAAGTGCCCCGAGAGTGAAAACCTGATGTAGTTTGCAGATTTTATGGGCAAAAATTTTATCCAAAAACCTCAGTTTGCTGGTTACATAATGAATTTGGATGCGTTCTATCGCTGGCTACGTAGTATATAAGGTTTTTTTGTTGTTGTTGAATTTACCATTGTGTAGTATGAAATAAACAAAACACTCAGACTAGCAATCGCAAAAGGAGGCTAAGACTTTAAATCAGCCTGCACCCTAAATTCACGTGTTAACGGTGACTGTCACGTCATACAATATGGTGTTACATGAGAGACCGCTGATCAGCACACACTGCACCCTGCACATCAGTAAATCCCAGAGGTGACAGCAGGTGCGTTTTCAATCACTTCTTCGGAGAGGAGCTGCCTCACGTGCACCAACCTGTACTTACTGTTAATGCGCGCCGGCTCTCGACACGTCATGAACAGCTGTCGCGTACTCGGTGTCTGTCTCTGATTAGAAACGGAGAGTTCTCTCAGTTTCTCCGGTTCTCAGGTCTCGTCTCTTTCGCCTTTCACTTTTCATTAGCAGACTTTGTTGTTACGCATGAATAACCAGGCAGTGTCCTGTCTCGAAAGATAAGGTACCTTCTGCCTCCAAGGAAACAGGATGAGGAATTCAGAGAACTAAAGAAAGATGTGCTTAATAAAAACAAAACAAAACAAAACAAAACGGAAAAAACATTACTGTCCCGGAGGCAGCGTATGTGTATTTGCCTATTGGAGGTTTTATAAAATAGAGGAGAAAACCAGCTAAGTTGCCTGCTACCCATCATGCATCATGTTGGCCTCTGTTTATCCTCTTACATTCAAAAAGAAAAAGAAAAACCTCTATAATCTGGGTACATACTGTACAATTAATGCTTTATGTAATGTAAAAGAAGGCGGAGCTAAGCCACTTTGGTCCTAATTCCGGGTGCACACTGTGCGATTTTTAATAGTCATTTGCGATTTTTGCTTGTCAGAGTGTACAAACATGATTGCCGTGTGACACTGTAGGATGTCAGTCGTCAAAATGTCAGACTGTACAACAGTCAAAAAACAGATGCATGCAAGAAAAAAATCTCGTCCAAAGTAGCTAGCAGAAAACAGCGTAATAGCATAAATGAACGTCGCATTAATAATGTTGTTAATCATATGCTCTAATTATAAATACATCATACAAACACTACTTTTCTCTCCATAACTCCCTCCATAATTAAGTTTCTCTTCTTGCTGTACTGATTCATTTCCACATTTTCCCTGAATTGGTTTGAAGTTAGCGCGCTAATCGCCTCATCAGGATCGGCGCTCCTGTTGATTCTCGGTTTGACGGTTGTCGCAGGAGGAGTCACACTGCGGGAAAGAGTCTGAAACTTGGCAGGATTTAATCGGAGGAAAGAGAATACTAGCGATGTGCGTTAATCGGATGTCGGTAAACAAACCAGTGATCAAAGACTACAGATTTTAGCCTTGGATTCTATGAATCTTTTAGGATCGATATCATGAATTAAATCCGACCATTAAGAATGAAATGTAAGATATATGTCACAACATTAAAAACACACAAATACGTTGTTAGCAACCGGCCTTACCCGAGCCCTAAGTCTATTTTTTTCAAGCTAGGTATTACTAACCTTGCACTTCCACATAGCTGAAAAATAAATCCCTTTCATGTCTGTGGTACGATCCAAGAGAGATTCTCTCCAATAACAGAAGGCTGATTGGCTGTTGCATGTTGGTCTCGTTTGTAGTCGTAATACAGCAAATTATATTTGGACTTGTGAAAGTGAAAACTACAACACCACGGAAACTAACAAACAAAAACATTCTAAAGGGCAGTGGGATCATTTCTGTGAGCATTAGAGGCAGCGTTGCAGGGACATTGGAAAATTAAGACCTGTTTAAAGTTCATTTTATTTTATTTTTAAATGTCAGACATTTTAAGACGCTGCAGAAACACTGTGCACAGTGTGTGCACCTGGCTTTATAAGGAAACGGCTACATTTATAGCAAATAAAAAAACCTCAAACTAAGATCCAAGTGACACCTGTATCATGGATATATTACAAAACGGAGTTTTCTTGAGGTTTTTCGGCACTTCAACGATTTTATCGATGCTACAAAAATGCTCAGTCTCTCTCATTTGAGTGTTATGATGAAACGATGAACCGCTGTAATCACCGTCACCTCTGGGCACAAAGCGGCTGCCTTATTTTCAGTTCCCAGGGCTGAAACAGGAGGAGAGCCACTCGAACGTAATGATGTGGTGCGGTGGAGCAAAGACAGCAGGCCTGTCCTCTCAGCTGCAAATCACAACACATCAAAGACATGTGGACAGAGAGTGAGAGAGAGAGAGAGAGAGAGAGAGAGAGAGAGAGAGATTTATAAAGCAGTAGTTTTGGAAACCCTGCATAGATTTCTTTCCATACTGTCATTAGCCACCTTTGTTCTTAACACTTTATCACTGATTATTATTGCTTTTTAACGACCAATCACTGATCACTGTAGTTTACAACAACCAATAAATTATCACTATTGTTTATAATCACCAATCACAGATCACTATTGCTAATTGCTTATAATGACCAATCACTGATCATTATTGCTTACAACAACCAATCACTGATCACTATTGTTTATAACGACCAACCACTATTGCTTATAAAGACCAATCACAGATCACTATTTCTTAATGCGACCAATCACTGATCAATATTGCTTACAACAACCAATCACTGATCACTATTGTTTATAACAACCCATCACTGATCAATATTTTTTATAACGACCAATTGCTGATCACTGTAGTTTATAACGACCAACCACTATTGCTTATAAAGACCAGTCACTGATCAATATTGCTTACAACAACCAACCACTAGTCACTATTGTTTATAACAACCAATCACTGATCACTGTCGTTTATAACAACCAATAAATGATCACTATTGTTTATAATCACCAATCACAAATCACTATTTCTTAAAAACGACCAATCACTGATCAATATTGCTTACAACAACCAATCACTAGTCACTATTGTTTATAACAACCAATCGCTGATCACTGTCGTTTATAACAACCAATAAATGATCACTATTGTTTATAATCACCAATCACAAATCACTATTCCTTAAAAACGACCAATCACTGATCAAAATTGCTTACAACAACCAATCACTGGTCACTATCGTTTATAACAACCAATCACTCAACACTATTGCTTACAACAAACAGTCACTGATCACTATTGCTTATAATGACTAATCGATGATCACTATTGTTTTGTCTCACATGATTGTTTGCTCCTTGTTTTAAAATAATTTCTTGATCATATTTTCTCTAATACAGTAACTGCGAGTTTTCCCACACATAACTGTTTCCTTGGTCTATTCTCCAACTCTTCAGTACCTCTGCTTCATTTTTGCTGAAGTTCTGTATCGAAATGATTGAATTTTGTGTACATTCCTAAGAATTAACAATCAATGTTTTAAAAATGAGCTTTTGAAACAAATGGACTCCTGAGAATTTTCTTTCCTGAGAAAAGCTAGTAACGGGAAATTCACGGATGTACACAAAGATCACTTTATAATGATTCTAAGTACTCATCAGCTCTTAGTAGCTTATCAGCGTTAAACTGAACAATGTTTTCAGGTTTATTAGCAAAGCTTAAACATGTCAAGAAACAGTTTTGATGCTGAAATGGTGAAAAATCTCTCAACTTTTCAAGGTATTGAAACAAAACTCCATATTCTCCAGATCTTCACATGCAAATGATCATCAACATTCAATAAACATCCAACCTTTGTGATTTCTTTTGTAGTAAACTTAAAAAAAGAAAGAAATACTATATAAATAAAAACATTATGTGGACACCAGACTATGAGATGTCCTTTATAAACATCCCATTCAACATTAATCTCAATTTGCTGTTATAATAACCTCCACCCTTCTGGGAAGATGTTCCAGGTATTGGTGTAGGTGAGGTGAGGGGTCAATTGTTCTACAGTTCATTCCAATGAGTTGAGATCAAAGCTTTATAGCAGGCCTTCTACTTTAAACCAAGTACAGGGTATAGAAGCGTTGTCATGCTGGAACAGTTTTGAGTTTCCTAGTTCAAATGTATATATATATATAAAACGCATACATTAGCTACTTTCCCCCTGAAAAAAGCTTGGCAAAACGATATGACTTTTGACAGCCTCTACAGGAGCACTAACTTTCGAGCACCTGGATATTGAGCGAGGCCGCTCCGCACGATGAGAATAAACAGCCGTGGTTTGCTTTGCACTTGGCTCGGAGGTTTTGCAGGTGATATTTATTCATGCTTAGACAATACGTTCCCCTCTCAGTCCCTGTCGCTCTGCAGCTCGTTGCTTGCTCACTGTCACATAAACACACTGGCTCATGTAATTAATCCACGCTAGGCCCGTTGTTCATAATTTACCTTTAAGAAGAGCGAGGATTTAATGAGGTTAATGGAAAGACCAACACGAATGTTGATAAACGAATACGGACTGAGTAAACTCCAGACGCTTTTTTCTTCTTTTTTTTTAAGTGCATGGAGTTCCTTTAATATGCACTAAACCTTAAAGAAAAAAAAAAACAGCAAGAGAATATTGATTGTTTGTGTGCTAGTTTAACTAGGTTTAAAACATGCTAACAGTGTTAAGAGTGTGGGGAGAACTTTAATGAGAAAGATTTGGTCCCTGGAATCCCTGGAGGCTTCGCGTCTTGTGTAAGAGTGAGACATTATAGCAGTGGGACGAACCCTGGACTAGCACGCTCACATGCTAACATGGTTACAGGCTAGAAAACAACTCTAGAGCTTGACAGGATTTTAGAGATAATAACCAGCTTCCAATATATAATTTATAGACAAAAGTATTGGGACACCTGCTTAATGTGTCCTGCTACTGTATTTGTTTTGGTTCTTCCCCAAAACTGCTAGCAAACAGTTGGAGCCACACAATTGTACAGGACATCTCTGGATTTGTTGGTATGAAATTTCCCTTTCAATTGATCAAGTAGACCCTAAACCTGTTCCAGCATGACAAAGCCCCTGTGCACAAAGCCAGCTCCATGAAGATATGCTTTACATGGTTTGGAATGGAAGATCTCCTGCTTGAGATGCTCTGATCCTCAGCCCTATCGAACACTTTTGAGTTGATTAATTGATGAGTTGACCTCATCTACTTAGGAGCTCCTGGTTCCACAACTTCAATTGACTGTAAAAGACTGTAGAAATGACATTTCTGTACATTACTCATTACGTATTACTCATCACACACTCCCGTGCTCTTGGTTTTTCTCCCCTCTGAGGTTTTTTATTGTTTTAATGATTTATAATCACACTCTTGATATCAGCCAAATGAGGATGGGTTCCTCTATTAAGTCTGGTTCCTTTCAAGGTTTCTTCCTCATACCATCTAAGGGAGTTTTTCTTTACCTTAGTCACTCCAGGTTTAATGAGGAATAAATACACATAATTCTCTTTTATATAAATAATTTTTTGCTGTTGTTGTTTTTTACTAATAACATTCTGCAAAGCTGCTTTGAGACAATGTCCAAAGTGAAAAGTGCTATAGAAATAAACTTGAACCTCCTGACTTTGCTGAAGCTCTTGTGGCTAAATGAATTTCAAACAAATTTCATCATTGCTGCACTTTTTTACACTTAACACCCTTGTAGCTAAACTAGCACAACAATCCAGAAAAATCTAGTGGAACATCTTTCCAGAAGAGTGGAGAATATCAACAATAATAACTGCAAATGGGACTAAATGTAAATCAGATGTTAAAAAAACACATGATTTTATGCTTGGGTGTCCACAAACTTTAGTCCACACACATTTTTATATATAATATATACATACATACAGTAATCCCCTGCTTTACCGCGGTTTAAAAACAGGTAGTTGTAATGGTTAACCTTTACTTAAGTTCATGTCAGAGCCCAAACTTCTTTACTTTAACTTGAGTGAAAAAGTGCAGTCAGAACTTCAACTTTACCCAGAGTCTTTTAAAACATGAGTATCTGACCTTCTACTTCTACTTTCCCCTAATTCAAATAAAATTCAAAAGGGAAAATCTCATGCTAGCGCATCTCATCTCCTATACAATTGTGTGGTAGATTGGCAAAGACCCAAACACATCTGGGCAGGTGAAGAGTCCCAATTCGTTTTTCCGTATAGTGCAAGTGTAGCTTTGTAGGACTTGCGTATTGATTTGCAATGAGTGGTGCTTACAGCTATGACAGCATTCAGTCGAGCTGTTATAATGGATTCTGTCATGATGTCTCTTTACATCAAACGTAAACCAGGTTGCCGGCGTGACCTTATTATCCTGAGAGTACATTTATTTCCGTCCAGGATGTCAGCTTACCTTACTGAGATCGTTACTGTTGAAACAAACCAGTTGCGTCATTCGTCCGCATATACCTTGCCTGTTACATTTCCACCGTAATGTTTCTGCAAGTCTTCACAGTCTCTATATATGCTAATGAAGGTAAACACTGGCTCTCCGGTCAAACTCTTCACTTTCTTTTTAACAACACAGACTTTTTTTTAACGTAGGAAAATGATAAGCCGGGCATTCTGAGTTCTTCAATCAGTCCTGGGTGTTCAGTCATCCATTTTGTCTTTGTCGATCAGCCGAGTGGAAAAATATGAAAGCTTGTTTATAAACAAGTTCATTTAACAAGCCAAGAAAATTTCTTTAAACACTTGGGTAATTATGCGGAAACAAAAAGGGTCTGCCCTTGAACGTCAGCTCTTCTACTCTGGAATTCAGCTCGACTTAATGATCCAGCCATGTGTCTAAAAAAAATTTTAAAAACACACTGAGAACTAAAATTCTGTGGCATGAAATGACCCCAAATAGCTGCCAGGTGTAGTTGCAGCCAAATGCAAAAATTTCATACCATTCCGACCCTAATTTTCTCGCTGAGACAATCGTGTTCATTCTGTCTCAACATGCTGAGGTACAAAAGCTCCAGTAAAAAGGTTTTTAGAAAGATAACTACATGGTTATGGCACTTTTTCAGGACATTTTTTTTTTCACTTTAGATTGATTGATACACACTCAGATCTCGAGGGAACCCTTGAGGGAGATCACTTGTTGTTACACAGCGGTCATAAAGTAATCGTGTCAGACTTTCTGTCTGTTAGACTTTTATCTACTTATCCAGTTATTTACAACATGTCATTTACAACATTTATAACATGATGCTGGGAAAGCCCTTTCAAAGAGGCCATTGGTTATGTACAGTGGTGGATGAAGTACCATGTAGGTAAAGAAGAGATACACTCGAGAAAAATTATATTCCAGTAAAAGTAAAAGTGCTCCCTGTAAACTTTTACATGAGTAAGTGCACAAAATTATTCAACTTCAATTGTCTTTTAGTATTCAAAGTACTATGATTTATTATAGCTATGTTCGAAACAGAGCGTGCGCTCAAACCTGATTGGTGATTTGCTGTGTGTTTGCTACGTTTTAGCCACTCGCGGTTTCGCAAAATGTAGTTAAGCAAAAATGTAATATTATATATATATATAAAGATATTTGGAAATACTTCAGTAAAGTACAGACATTTAAAACAGCTACTTAAGTACAGCAAAAATTACATGTACTTCATTACGGTCCAGCATTGGTTATGCCCAAAGCAGATACTTGCATACATGTTAGTAACAGGTAATCTATAGTGATGTGCAGTCTTGTGGAAGGGTATATGGTTTTAAAACAGGAAGTAATGCGAGCAGTTAAAAACATTATTTGTGTGTTTTGTTAATCACGATTGCAGAAATAGCCAGCATTAGAGACTTCTTTTGTTGATTATTTAAATAGAGTCGCTTACAACTCCACTATTAGGTTTGTTGTAAGGCTGTAAATTGGATGTAAGGCTGTGAATTGGACATACAGTAAGGCTGTAAATTGGACATAAGGCTGTGAATTGGACGTAAGGTTGCTCTAGATAATTCTACAGTATATGAAATCTGTCATGTAATACTAAGGAAGGTAAATACAACTGCAGTTCAGGGTCTTTAATAAAGCAACAAACAAATCCAAATGATGAGGGCATAGCGTGGGTAAGAACCAGTCTATGTTCATGTGATGTTGAAGCAGACTTTAAAAGGGCAAAATGAGATTGAAGACAATAACAAAAACAGATCAGGGATAAAAGTAATTAGGCTTGGTGAAGTCACTGTAAGATTTTACTTGCCCAACAGACATATAATAGTGAGAATGTGTTTAATTAGCGTTGGCAAAGTGTGTGGTGTGGTGTGGTGTGGTGTGGTGTGGTGTGCAGCTGGAATTTATATTTATGACAGCCATATTTGCCTTTTGTGGTGGATGCTGGAACTGGACTTCCCAGCTGGCTAAGAACTGACAGAATTCTCAGAAATGTTGATGTCCAATGGGGGATTTCAATATTGCCAATGATCGATTTGTATGTGACTTAATGTACCAATAACAATCAAAGTGCGGTTCAGTGAACTTCCAAGTGTCCTCAATGTGCAATCCTAAGCCTGGCTCAAGGACCTTTAGAAGCCGGGCATGACTAAAGCTCTGAGAGTTGCTTCCTGTTTTTAATCATGCACTGGTTCATTTTGAGTGTTTCAGAGTGTGGAGCAGCGACGGAGGCCTACACACTGTAGTGTGTTGATGAGACAATTAGGAAATGACTTACAGTTTTGTGAATAATTTTTTCAGCTTCAATAAATAAAGGGCAAACAACTCCAAAACATGATTCAGGCTCACTAATCAGAATCAGTAACAGGCTCAGAGGTCAGGACTTCAGCAAACAGGATAATTAATACATGACATCAATAAAGAAAAAAATGCCAGAACCAGACCAGCAATCAGAGAATAAACAGACTCAGTATCGACAGATGAATTAGGACAAACTTCGCAAAGTTCAAATGAGAATCACTTAATACATAAGTCTATGGCACGATCTATGTAATTAAGCACAAGTTTGTGTGAGGTCTTGGGTTTGTAAGTCTACAGATTATGACATATAAAATAGCAATATCTGATAACCCTATTCAGATGGGACGCCACCATCACGCTTCACTTTTGAAATGGTTTTAGGCAGGTGATGAGGGACTGCCTGGTTTCCTCCAGACATAACATTTAGAATTGAGGCCAAACTGTTCAATTTTGGTTGCATCAGTCCAGTTAAAAATGCTTCTGCTATGTGAAAATAACATATACAAACATTTGGTGTATGGTAGGTCTGTGAGCAGAAACTCCTTGCTGAGGAGAGAGGTCAGAAAAGAGTGACCCAGAAGTTTATGGTAACATAAATAACCACTTTATATGACAGAAAAGGAACTCAGAATGCATAAAAGACAGATAAAATACAGTTGGAGGCCACATTGGGTTCCACTAATGCTAGCTAAGAATTTCCTGAATCAGGAAAACTTTTTTCAGATGGTTTATGTAAAAAAATGTATGAGGTTAAATATTACGCGGCTTGTTAAATGTTGCAGAACTACATATCTGAAAAATCTGGTGTCCCAATACTTCTTTCTACACATGGTATATTATCAGGTAGCTGTATTTAGCTGAGGAACTGTTTAGAAATGTAAGTGTAAGCGATGTAAGATCAAGTTTTTGTATTTTGGTGTTGTAATGTTGCAAGAAGCGATGCTATACTATAGATATCACTGGTCAGCATTATCTTCATGCAATTAGAACAGGTTTTTGTGACGAAATAGTTATGTGTAAGGGAGATAAAAACATTTTTTAACCGTCGCCCAGTTCAGACACATGCCGTGGCTTGTTTTCAGTGTGTGGAAGACGCTGATCCTGAGTCAGTTTACCTCAGGCGAGTCGTCATTTATTTTCTGTAGCGTTCAGAGGTGCTCGGCTGGCATGCTGGAACAGGCAGCTCAACATCTCTGAACTCTGCTTCACCCCCTTATTAGATCATGGGCTGCACGAGCAGTGAGGTCAGCACACCATTCACGTTATCAGCCTCAGGGACGGTTGTTTTTCTCTCAAATTTCAGGTGCGGGAGTTTGAGAAAGCGATTCTCAAGTTTATGATTCATCAAAGCAGTTCTTTGATATACAAATCGACCAGATGTGCGGTATAACATGTACATAACATGTAGTAGAGGTGTAAAACAATATCGAAACACGTGAGTAATGCTATATTTTGTTTGGCGATACTGTATCGATTCCCAAAAACGCAATAACGATGTTTAAAAAAAACTTTTACAAGATTAATGGCAGTTGTTTTATTTTGACCGTATATCCTGACTGCTAAATAGATAGCAGTCTACTTATCTCTAAACTTAGCGTTAGCGTTAACGTCCACCTGTTTCCTCGGGTGCTGCTGTTTTGCGTTGACTGACTTGTGCCGAATGCAGTATTTATTATAATATATAGTTTATAGTTAATATATAAGGCGGGAAATATGTTAAAATTATATAAAAAAATTGCTGTTGCACTCTTTTTTTTTGCACTCACGCTGCCACACACATAAAACCACACAGCTGCCACATACTTACAGCCTGTCTTCCGTTGCCTAATCACATTCTGCACCTTTACAGAAGAAATAATAGTCAAGTCTATACACTTGATGCCACTGAGGTGTGATACAGGTAAGGCTGGCACAGGTTTCATGTTATGAGTAGGTTTAAAGGGTTAGGGTTACAGGATTCCTATACATATTTCATTTTAAATTTCCATACCTTTCCAGACTCAAATATGCAGACTTGCTGAAAAATTTTAAGAGCATATTTAACATATATGATTTTAAATTTAAACTGTGTTACGTTACAATCTCTGATGAATGTCAGAGTCAGAATCTCTTACGTGTTTTTCAATGTGTTTAGTTGCACAATAGGGGGCGCTGTACTGTCATGTCAACTATTGCCTCACAACATAACAACCAATCACAGCTGTGCAGATCCGGTCTAGCAGCGATCTTCTGGCAGCGCTAAGAGTCTGCTCCTAACTCTTAAAAAAAACACCTTTAGGCCGAGTCCACACTGATACGTTTTCATTTGAAAACGCATATTTTTCTCTCCGTTCTGGTCTTCAGTTCGCACTGAGCCGCCGTTTTTTAGTCAGTGAAAGTGCCACTTTTTGAAAACGTTTTTGCACTGCAGTGTAGACTGTGAAAATGGAAGCATTCGAAAACAATGACACATTTTGAGTCATTGGTGGCGACATTTCAAAGAGCCGAAGTAAATAAACAGCAGGCGGAAATGATGCGGGTCGAATCGTTTTGCTCGTGTGCAGTACAGCGACGTAAGTGTTTTCAGACCTTTCAGCGTGGAGAAGCAACTTTTGGGAAACGATTGAAAACAAAAGTGTGAAGGTGGAAAGTTTTTAGACAAAAACACCGTTTTATAATGTATCCGGATAAGTGTAAAAATTGCCTTTGTTATATTATGCTATATATACTGTACATATATATTATATTTTAAAAAAATGTAATAACAGTGGTCCCCCTGAACTCGCGGGGTTACGTTCTAAGACCCCCTACGAGTTCAGAAAATTATGGACGCACCCCGCAGTCCTTATGGTACCTTAGATATTTGTCACTTAAATACAAGATTTTTTTTTTTTTTTTATGAATTTCTCAGTGAAAACAGTTTAAAATGCTATTCCTAACGTTCCTGAACATTCGTTCCCGCTGCAGATTCCAGCGAATGTTGAGAACCCGCGATTTTTCCGAGCCACGAATGATCATTGGTTGACTGTATAATCTTTCGGCTTCTCCCATTAGGGGCGCCACAGCGGACCATTCGCATGTTTGATTTGGCACATGTTTTTACGCTGGATGCCCTTCCTAACGCAACCCTCCCCATTTACCCGGGCTTGGGACCGGCACTAAGGCTTGTGCAACCCTAATGGCTGGGGTCGGTTCCCTGACCGGGGATCGAACCTGGGCCGCAGCGGTGAGAGCGCCGCATCCTAACCACTAGACCACCAGGGAACCTATTGGTTGACTGTATATATTTTAGAAAAGCGAACAGGGCAATAATTTGTAAACAAAAATATTTCTCAATACTCAGTGTTTTTTTTTTTGATCCTGGGTTAGCAGTGTCATTTAAGATTGAAAACAAAAAAGTTTTTGCTAAGATTTGCACATGGTGGTGTGTTCTTAATGACAGCTTTTCTAAAATAATATCCTATTCCAAAATTATCCTAATATATCACTTTGCTTACCGTATTCAACGTTTTGCAAAATATTGTAACCCCCTGTATCGTGATCCGTATCGTCTAGCCGGATACCTGCTGATACACAGCCCTATAACACGTTTTAAACCATTCGATTTGTATATTCTACGCATGTCATGATCTCAAACATTATACCAAACATTATACCAAACATGTGTGATGAAGTGAAGTTTGCATTTTTCACCCGTTATTAGCGCAACTAAAGGCCACTCATAGCAGGACTATATTAATGGCTGTCATTTATAAGTCGATAAATGTGCTCAAAGCGAAGAGCTTTGTTTTCCACTCTGAGTTCATTTACTCTTCAGGGCTATAAAGGAAAAGAGAGCCCTTGAATGAATGTAGTCAACGACCATCACCCTGCTCTCACAGGGTAAAGTAAAGTACTCATCACTGCGTACATTCTTTTGAGGTACATAATTATTGCGTCCTGCATTGCCACCAAGTATCTTCATGGAAATCCATCAATTCAGGATATAAATGTTGATGAAAAGGCAAGCGTTAGATAGACGAATGCTACACTCAGAAAAAAAAAAAGTTTGCAGGTAGGTGTAGAAGTTGAGGTTTATCAGAACATCAGGTTTCAGACACAGAAGTGTAGCACTTGCCAAAAACACACATGGCTAATTTCCCACTGGTAGCAAAGCACGGTGGCTTGGGAGTCTGTAAACAGCATTCTGGGCTTTATCAGTGACACTGTGTTGCGTTAAAGAAGAATCCAGTCTGGAGTTTACTGCACAAATTTACAAATTCCAGCCTGTTTAGAAGGAGCGCCGGGGTATTTTATCCCCAAACACCACCCCCACCCTCTGCTGCTTCACCGATGGAGATAAATCACACAGGCGCTTTTCTACTGAGTCATCCCTCACTACATTCTCAAGAATGCTTAATGCTTGGTTTCACTCATCCCCTTTGCTAGAAGTATCACTGCCAATCAATTAATGATGCTTCGTTCATGAATGATTCATTCATTACGAACGAGTCTTTGATGTGACTCAGAAGCGAGAGTCGTCTCAAAGAGGAAAAAATCACAAAATCTCTGTAAGGAAACAGGAAACAGTATGGATTAGTTAATCTCATGAGTCCTCTGATCCGAGTCGTTTGTTCTTTTATCACGTGATTTCCGTAGACGCCGCACAATGCAATAGATCTTTTTTTTTTTTTACTACCGAATCTTGACATTATTGTTACAATAATTACGGGAGTTACACGATAAAAGAATCAACGACACGAACAGACGACATGACATTTAGCTGCATCGTCATATTTCCATGAAACTATAGCCAAAGTTTGTGTATGTAGATGTGTTGTGGGATCTGCTTATTTGAAATGTAACATTTTTTTGATTGCAGGTATGAAATGAACCAAATGAGTCAAAAAAAAAAAGATTCGTTCAAACAACCAAGTCACTAAAATGATCTGATCTGATCTTCACTAGAATCAATACAAAATGCCCTCTGACTGATCATCTTCCTATCATCATGGGATGGGTGTGGTCTCTTTGAGGCTGACTCCGCCCCATCCATAGAGCTTTTTCCACATTTTGTTATGTTACAGCCTTATTTCAAAATGGATTAAATTCCTTATTTTCCGTAGAATTCTACAAACAAAATTATTATTATTATTAGTTAATTTTGTAATTATCATGTTCATAGTACATATATATTCATCTGTATATTATATTCAAAGTACATAAACATCTGAAAATTACTGTTTATAGTCCTATATTACCATTCTATTTAACTTATGTAAATCATGTAAAACAGTATATATCCTGCACTTGCTGGTGTTGCACTCTGTTTAGACCCAAACTGCATTTCGTTACCTTGTACCTGTACATGTGTAATGACAATAAAGTTGAATCTAATCGAATCTAATCTAAAACCCCATAATGACAATGGAAGTATCCACCATATACAGTACAGTGCACAGTAAAACAAAACAAACTACATGAATTAACAAGATGATGCAAACTACATAAAGTGTGCAAACATATTTCAGTGCAAACAACACAGCCAGATATTGAGCACAGTCATATATAATGTATGTATATACAGCATTTGCAGACTCTTTTATTCAGAGTGACTTACAATTATATGATTTATTCCTCCCAGCAGGCTTAAGAGCCCCTGCAGTCATGGCTTTGTAATGCACAATATATAATACAATCAAAGTTAATAGTAACCATATAAAGAAACCATTAAAAGTTTAAAAAGACAAATAAAAGAGCTTTAAAACTTCACTGGGAGACGATGAAGTGAAACGAGACTTGCGAGATGTAATCGTTCTTCCTTGTGCCTGGAAGCAACCTTGCATCATGATATAATAGAGAAAAATCTATTTCAAATTGGGAAACTTTTGCTTTAGTACATTTCAACGTGTACATCAATACATCACTTATGTCAGGAGGAAACATGCCTTCGCCCTTTAAAGCTGAAACATGAAAAGAACACAAGCGTAACCTGTGTTGAGAGTACGCGAGATGTGTTAGTGCAAATAAATCGTCATGTAGTAATAAACACGTGAACATGTGGTGGTTCAGCAGCAGTTATTTGTCTAAATGGGAGTACACGTGTGAGAGTCCACGATATTGTGGAGTCGAACGTTTTCTGGATAGAAACCGTGACGCAGTCTGGATGTGGGGGTCCGAATTTACCAACCATATTTACCATTAATGTAAACGTATAGAAGGAACAGTTTCTAGTCCGATGCAGAAAGAGATCTGATCTAAATCAGCACCATTCGAGAGTGGGAGTCTGATCCACTTTTCGAAAAGGAGCTCGGTGAACCAGTTGCCCAATTCCGACGAGCTTGTTTCAGAAATTATCTAATTAGATTGGATTGAATCGGCTGTGCGTTAGTGTTCTGGGTGCTGAACCTGACGGACCTTCTCCTCTTTCTCCATCTCTTCACTTTCTCGCTCCATGGTTTGTGCCTCATGTATACACATTGTATCGACGGAGCTGATAATCTCATATATAGAAATGAGGTGTAGATTATTATTCTAATCTCTTATCATCTCCGGGTTAATCAGTAGAATAGGAACCCGTTTGCATTTGCGTACTTGCATATGGGTGTGCTAATACATGGGAAGGCATTTTTGCATAAAATATTTTATCTACATAACAATTATGTAAATACTGCAAAAACTACTGACATATTTCTGAATCCACCGTGTCAGTATTTCCTTAGTAACCATGTTTCCAGACATTATGCCGTCATTGGACCTGCTAGAAAACAACGAATAGAAATAACCACAGGTAATAAATACACCTGTAAATTAAAATATTGATAAAGATTCGGTTATATCAGGGTAAAATAATCAATTTGCTCTTTTTTTTTATAAGGATAAAGACTTCATGGAGTGCTCACTGGTGTTTACTTATTAAGTTCCTAGCATAGGCTTGGTCATGTGACCTATTAATGCTGAAGCATTCAACAGAGAAGGAAACGAAATGAAAATCATATGCCACGTGAAAACATCGTGAGCACACTTTCATCTCTAAGAACGCTCCATCGACCATATAATGGGGGGCAAAAAATTTGTGGACACCGCAGCGTAAGATTCCTATGTATGTTTTTTTGAACTTTTCTGGGAAGATGTTCCACTAGAAGATGTTCTACTAGATTCTGTGTTGTTTGGTGACATTCATTTAGCCACGAGGGTGTTAGTAAAGTCAGGTTGCTGAGGAAGATTGAGGGTGCAGTCAGTGTGAAAAATTCATCCCAAAGTTCTTCAGTAGGGATAGCAGGAGATCTTCCACTCCACACCATCTATATCTTCATGGAGCTGGCATTTGTGCTCTTTGTGTCATGCTTTAACAGGTTTGGGTTTCCTAATTCAAGTGAATGAATGAATGTTAGCGCTTTCAAAGACGTCCAATACAATTGTTTTGTTTTGATTTGTGAGAACAGTTTGTGGAAGAACCACACATGGCTGCAAAAGTCAGGTGTCCCAAAACTTTAATCTATATAGTGTCTGATTTTCTCATTTATAATCTGCCCATAGAGCCATAGAGTCACCATATTTTAGCTGTAGTAAGCTGTACATCTCAGTTACAGTAAGAAAATAACACACTTGACCTACTGTTTCTTTGGTTGTGGTTAGAAATGTTGTGATCAGCACAGACTGTAGGCAATGCTCTGTTTTTGGGTTAAACATTGCTTTTGTTTTGTCTGCTTTGGGAAGAAGCTGCTTAAGCAAGCTAAATTAAGGTACACACTTACAGAATAAGTGTGTGTGTGTGTGTGTGTGTGTGTGTGTGTGTGTGTGTGTGTGTGTGTGTGTGTGAGAGAGACCAGAACAACTTCAGTTCCTTTGAGCAAAAAAGCCAGTGGAGTAAAAAAAAATTATATATATTTTTAAAAAGTATCTGCAGCTGACAACTACTAATCACAGGATGGACGACCAGATAGAAGCAGCAGCCGCATGAGAGATGTGACCCAGTTTAGCATGCGGTCTACATGGAGGAAGTTCTCAGATTGTCTACGATGAACTTTCCATCACCTTGCAGAATGCGCATCCTGTCTCAGGCATGAGTCAACGATCATGACACTCCTAATACTTCTTTTTATAAGGCTTCTCTAATCACGGTGGGGAAAAACATGAGTTATTATTATTATATTTTACTCAGTTATTTATCCAGCTAATCAGCTCAGAACTCAAATTTGTTGAGACTGAGTGAACATCTGCTAGTAATGCCAGCTAGGAGAAATGCCAGGTGTCCCAATACTTTTTCCCATACCGTGGACATCAATTGATAAAACATATTTCCCTATTGCATGATTTTGGAGCAGAGTAATCCATCATTCTCATTTTTTTTATTTAAACACTTAATACTTGTAGAGCTGTTTGGGGTTTATATAGAGCACATGCATGCTTAAATCTCATAATGAGCTCATTACAGATAATAACTGATTAGCTTTATTTACAGTCCCAGTTTCAGCTTTGTAAGCATTCCTGACCTCGTTCATGCAAGCGACTAGCGACTTGTCTTGGAGGAAGAACAGGCTGACTTGTAAACAACTTTTAATATGATTACTGCGCTGCATTACAATATCACGTGCTACAGAATCACGTGTATGCTAGTAAATTCATCTTTTACTCTACAGTGTTTTTAAGTGATTAGGGATTATGTCAAATGTGTACCTAAGAGATAATTCACATTAATCCATTTTTATCAGTAACATTGTTAGGGCTCTGTTTTACTATTAAAACAAGCTTTCTGTTGTTCTTCAAATCTTTTCTTTCAGATTCAGTCCATGTCTATATATATATATATATACAGTACAGACCAAAAGTTTGGACACACCTTCTCATTCAAAGAGTTTTCTTTATTTTCATGACTATATATATATATATATATATATATATATATATATATATATATATATATATATATATATATATAAAACTACATTATTATATATCCAACCATATTCCAACCAAATTGTTTATTTATTATTATAGAGCTCTGACCCTTAACCCTACAGAAAACCTTTTGTGGCTAAATGAATCTCACAGAAATTTCTACAAAATCTAGTAGAACGTCTTCTCAGAAGAGTAGAGGTTATTATAACAGCTAATAAGGATTCACTGTGGTATGGGATGCTCAGAAAACATGAATCTTTTGCTCAGGTGTCCACAAACTTTTGTCTATATACAATAATTTACTTGGAAATTCATCTTTGATGTTAGAAATGCAGAAGCAGCTGTTGAATTTGAGATAAAACTGGGGAAAATAAAATAAATAAATAAATTTTATATATATATATATATATATATATATATATATATAAAACATTTTTTTTTTTTGGCCTAATTGTGCATCCATAAGATGAACAAGCACTTAAGACAATGTTGTTGTAAGTGTACCCTAATATAATTAAATACATTTATAAATAAATAAACACATTTTAAATGTTTGCTGTTACATAACAAGTCAGGAGGAGGTTTTGACTTGTTTTCTCAGGTCATGGAAATGTTTTTGATGCTTGTCAGTGATAATCACACATACCCTGTAGATGTGGTGCAGTGATATTAGTTAGATGCAGATTGTTGCTGTTTCCCAAGCTGCATTTCCTGCCGTGGTTTTCAGGTTGCACTGTCTGGTTTTGTTTACATTACACGTGTAGTACATGCAGAGTTTTTTCCCTTGTATCTGATTTTTACTGTGGTTTATATAGGCGTTAGATCTGAAACAGGTACACTGTAAGAAATCATGGCTTCCTGGTGGTGTTGGGGCTTCAAAACTAGGCCATGGTTTCACTGCTTGCAAAGAAAATAAATAATAACCGCACACAAGCATGATTGGGATCAAGCACATTGCAGCGCTGCGAATCTAAGAGCCTTTATACAAATGTGACCGCCACATAAACCTCAGATAAGCTTCCGAACCAATAGCCTTGTTTTGTTCGATTTTTATTTGCTTTATAAAAAAACGAAACCTGCATGTGTGCAGTAATTTGAGCAGCAGCACACAGCCTGACTCCGCCCACAGACTGGAACAGAATGGAATTTGAAACGTTTTAGCTAAAAATGTTTCCACGGTAAAGGTGATTTTTGCAGAAACGTTTCAGATTTCGTTCTGTTCTCCAACCTCGGAGGTTCTCCGACTGCAGGTGAGTGAGTGCCCACTTCATTAGCTGCACACATACATGTCGGCCTGTCCGTATATGAACGGTCGATGGAGTTAACTAAAGAACCAACTAACAAACGAAATGAATAACTATATATATATATATATATATATATATATATATATATATATATATATATATATATATATATATATATAGTTTTTATTATTTATTTAATTATATTTTTTATAAAGTTGATCAAAGTAAGCGTGTGTTGTGTAAAATTAACAACATAAAAAGAAGGAAAAAAGCAATAAATGATAATTATAATAATGAAAATAAAATTTAATAATAATAAAATCTCTCTCTCTCTCTCTCTATCTTTCTATATATATATATATATATATATATATATATATATATATATATATATATATATATATATATATATATATATATATATTTATAGAGCGAGAGAGAGAGAGAATATTGTATATATATATATATATATATATATATATATATATATATATATATATATATATAGAGAGAGAGAGAGAGAGAGAGAGAGAGAGAGAGAGAATATTGTATATATATATATATATATATATACAGTACAGACCAAAAGTTTGGACACACCTTCTCATTCAAAGAGTTTTCTTTATTTTCATGACTATATATATATATAGAGAGAGAGAGAGAGAGAGAGAGAGAGAGAGAGAGAATATTGTATATATATATATAAAACATTTTTTTTTTTTTGGCCTAATTGTGCATCCATAAGATGAACAAGCACTTAAGACAATGTTGTTGTAAGTGTACCCTAATATAATTAAATACATTTATAAATAAATAAACACATTTTAAATGTTTGCTGTTACATAACAAGTCAGGAGGAGGTTTTGACTTGTTTTCTCAGGTCATGGAAATGTTTTTGATGCTTGTCAGTGATAATCACACATACCCTGTAGATGTGGTGCAGTGATATTAGTTAGATGCAGATTGTTGCTGTTTCCCAAGCTGCATTTCCTGCCGTGGTTTTCAGGTTGCACTGTCTGGTTTTGTTTACATTACACGTGTAGTACATGCAGAGTTTTTTCCCTTGTATCTGATTTTTACTGTGGTTTATATAGGCGTTAGATCTGAAACAGGTACACTGTAAGAAATCATGGCTTCCTGGTGGTGTTGGGGCTTCAAAACTAGGCCATGGTTTCACTGCTTGCAAAGAAAATAAATAATAACCGCACACAAGCATGATTGGGATCAAGCACATTGCAGCGCTGCGAATCTAAGAGCCTTTATACAAATGTGACCGCCACATAAACCTCAGATAAGCTTCGAACCAATAGCCTTGTTTTGTTCGATTTTTATTTGCTTTATAAAAAAACGAAACCTGCATGTGTGCAGTAATTTGAGCAGCAGCAGCACACAGCCTGACTCCGCCCACAGACTGGAACAGAATGGAATTTGAAACGTTTTAGCTAAAAATGTTTCCACGGTAAAGGTGATTTTTGCAGAAACGTTTCAGATTTCGTTCTGTTCTCCAACCTCGGAGGTTCTCCGACTGCAGGTGAGTGAGTGCCCACTTCATTAGCTGCACACATACATGTCGGCCTGTCCGTATATGAACGGTCGATGGAGTTAACTAAAGAACCAACTAACAAACGAAATGAATAACTATATATATATATATATATATATATATATATATATATATATATATATATATATATATATATATATATATAGTTTTTATTATTTATTTAATTATATTTTTTATAAAGTTGATCAAAGTAAGCGTGTGTTGTGTAAAATTAACAACATAAAAAAGAAGGGAAAAAAGCAATAAATGATAATTATAATAATGAAAATAAAATTTAATAATAATAAAATCTCTCTCTCTCTCTCTCTCTCTCTCTCTATCTTTCTATATATATATATATATATATATATATATATATATATATATATATATATATATATATATATATATATTTATAGAGCGAGAGAGAGAGAGAATATTATATATATATATATATATATATACACAAGATTTTCTCTCTCTATATATATATATATAGAGAGAGAGAGAGAGAGAGAGAGAGAGAGAGAGAGAATATTGTATATATATATATATATATATATACACAAGATTTTCTCTCTCTCTCTATATATATATATAGAGAGAGAGAGAGAGAGAGAGAGAGAGAGAGAGAGAGATTCTCGCCTGGATTTACGCCTGATGTTCCTCAGAAAGGACGTCGTTCTTATTACAGAATTAACTCTGGGTGGTGCGACTTTAGCTCAGTTTAATTTCTTCTTTTTTTCTTCCAAATGATCATTTTGATGAAATACAGTAGACTTTCTCTGCTCAACTAATGTAGAAACTAACAATATGAAGGAGATAATGCTCCAAAACAGTTTTGCTTCAGTAAGATTATTAGATTTTCATTGATACTGACAAATGAATGCACCAAAAAACCTACATACACAAGCAGCAGGACAGCAAAACCTACCATGCTGCGAAATTGCTAACTAGCTCAATTATGGGATAATTGGAAAGTTTTTTATAACATAAGCAAAGCAAACTGATATTGACTTCCCTTGATTATAATAAAAGCTGTGTGTTTTGCTGAGAAGCATCAGGATCTATTGCTCACCCTGAATAGGATGGTTGTGTGTGGGATGAATATACATATGTACTGTATTTTAGCAAAGCAGAAATTTGGTTGCTCTCTTTTAGTTTCAGTGGAATTGGTGGTTTGTTGGAGTCTGTTTTTTTACATTTTTAAGCAATTTTAGCTGGTGATAAATTCGCTTTGAAAAAAATACACTTTGAAACCATTTAGAAGGTTATTGTGATGTCAAAACTCGAACTCGGTCACATACGGTGCATTGACAGAAAATTTTTCATACAAATTACACAATTAAATAACACAAACCCTTCTTTGAGATGACTTTAACAACTCTCTTGCATTATAATTGTAAGTCCATGTATAGTTTCTGCCTGTATTTCATTTGAGGATGCCAGAATTTCCTCCCAGAACTGTTGTTCAGAGCAATACTGCATGCAATACTGAGCTTCCCTTTGAGGAAAGGTTCTCAGTTGGGTTCTCAATAGGATTGAAGTCAGTGGATGATGGTGGCCATACACCATAACTTGTTTCTCTTTTTATGCCCATAGCAATTAAAAATTCAATGGTGTTTTATTGAAGGGTGTGATGATGCGTTGTCCTGCAGAAAGTGAAAGGGTCCTAAAGGGTCCTACCATCTCAATTCCCAATATTCCAGCCCATATCATCACTCCAAGACCTCCTTGCTGACGTCCCAGTCTTGTTGGAGCAGGGTGGCCATCCAGAGCTCCATCCTTCTGTACCATCCAGTTTAGCACACCATTCACCAACAAAACAATAGCTCAATAGTGGCTTTTTTATAGTCACTCTTTTAATACTATTCATTTGTCTGACAGAAATCTTGCTTAGTAAGCCCTTATCTCATCACATCACATTCTTCTGTGCTGTGTCACTCACAAATCTTTTGATATTTTGATGGTCTCTGTTCAGTTTCTGAGATATTTCAAGTGTTTGCATGCCTTTGGCAAGACATTGCACTATTTCACGTTTTTTATCTGCAGAAAGATCTTTCTTCTTCTCCATATTGCATCAGAACTGTAACTTGCTTAATAATGTGGAAGAACCTCTTTAAGTAGGTTTCCTTTTTAACTAAGATCACCTGGAAAACAAACCAATGAACCTGTCTGAGCTTCATACCTGTTATTTCAAAATATATAAGAAAAAATAAATGCTATCTTTGGAAAAACTTAAACCTAAATCTTTATTTTATTAAAATCCTACTAAAATGCGATAGATATATAGATAGATAGATAGATAGATAGATAGATAGATAGATAGATAGATAGATAGATAGATAGATAGATAGATAGATAGATAGATAGATAGATAGATAGATAGATAGATAGATAGATAGGCGTTTCTATAAAATGTATGCTTCTTGAAAACAGTAAGCAGAACGTGAGGTAATACTGTGTGTGTGTGTGTGTGTGTGTGTGTGTGTTAAGCTTAGGCAGTGTGGTGACCCTTCAAGGACTCCTATGAGGTGATCCCCACCTTAGCCACCCTCAGGCCCCCCCACCTAACGTCAGCAGCAGCACGACAAAGGGATGTCACAAGCATTTCTTCTGAGCCTGATCATTTTCTTCTCCTGCACCCAGGTCAGCTCACACATCTCTCTCTCTCTGTCTCTCTCTCTCTCTCTCTCTCTCTCTCTCTCTCTCTCTCTCTCTCTCTCTCTCTCTCTCTCTCTCTCTCTCTCTCTCTCTCTCTCTCTCTCTCTCTCTCTCTCTCTCTCTCTCTCTCTCTCTCTCCTTCATCTTTTATGTGTCTTTTATTAACCAGCACTGGAAGCTCTCCTGAGACCATCATCTTCTCATTTTTTAGGTGTTCCTGCACACCAACAACAGATTCAGTTAACAGAGAAATCGAATGAATTATTAATAAAAGGAATAAAACACACACACACACACACACACACACACACACACACACACACACACACACACACACACACACACACACACACACACACACACACACACATATAAGTCGAATTATATATGAGATGTCCTGTGAGTTCCTGCTGAGGTATTTAAAGAGCATTCACAGCAGTCTGAACAAAGCCAGCTCTGCCTGGGTAATAAGAGGAACGCTTGGTACGCTTGTGGAGTTTTATTTACCAGCAAAACCTTACTGTTACCACCCTGAAGTGTTTATTTATCCTATAGCAGCGAACCCTGAAGTGTTTATTTATCCTACAGCAGAGAACCCTGAAGTGTTTATGTTAACAGTTAAAATATATTCTGTTTATTCAATAATTGCACATTCCTCTTTTTGCTCATTTGGAGCATCTGCAAAACAAGCCAGGTTCTGCTATCACTTACGTTATAGCAGCTATCCACAGTCAATACATCACCAACCTCCCTTTTCCTTCTTTTTTGTCTTTAATAAGGCAAAACAATAAAAGTATAAACCGATCTTACTCTTTTATCACAGTCTGTTAAAAGCATTTTTTCTTACAGAAAGCATCACCATGTCAATTATCAGAGGTTTGTCTTTGTTAAATAACATGAGTAAGAGTTAGTGGATTATATATAAGCCTATGATTTGCCTTGCAATCAGAACTACTGGACCAATCAAATCTCATCTTAGCTAACAAGCTAAGCATGTTGTAGTCATGTGAAAGTTTTTTTTAACTCTTATTAACAAAACCTCTTACTTTGTACAAAGTCAACCTTGCAATCCATAGAAAATTATTAGTAGCATGGACATAATAGAATGTGCAGGTTGAGCAACCAGAGTTATTGAGTGTCAAGTGAGCCAGCAAGGAATTATTCTTCCGAAAGTGAGCCACCCAGGAGTCAGTAAGTTAAGACTGAGCCAGCCAGGAAAGTTAGGAGTGAGCAGGCAAGAAATGAATGAATAGATAGATAGATAGATAGATAGATAGATAGACAGACAGACAGACAGACAGACAGACAGACAGACAGACAGTTGCAGTTTAGCATCTAACAGAAGTGCAAATAGTATCAACTATGTAAGTATACATACGTATGTGTGTGTAAACATATGTACAGTGAATAAATATAAAGGCAATAGCAGTAAGGAGATGTGTAAACATTGTTGTTTGTACAAGTCAATGGTTATAAGGATACGGCAGTAAAAAAATGTGCTGACACTGTTGTAAAGGTACCACAAGTAAAAAGGTTATAAGGCTTTTACATTGAAGAATGTGCAAGCTAAATAAACAAGTACACTAAATATACATGGATGTGAAATAATAGGCAGGATGTACAGTAAGGTATATATAGATATAGAAAAATGTACACACACAATTCAGACTCAATTGAGTCAGCCTGGAATCAGCAATTTAGAAGTGAGCCAGCCAGGAGTTGTTCAGCCTCAAGTGAGCCAACCAGAAATCAGTAATTTAGGATTGAACAACGCCAGGAATCATTTAGAATCAAGTGAGCCAGCTAGAACTCAGCAAATTAGGAGTGAGCCAGTCAGGGGAAGGCAACAGTTGTCAAACCTCATGATGTCTTACAACCACCTACTAACTAATGATTTAGGTGGTATGGATTTTTGGACTGGGTACACTAGATTGTATTAGGTTAAAGAGACAAAGTATTGCTTGTAGTTTAATTTTATAAAACCCTTACTGAAGAACATTTTCTGTAACCACACAAAGAAAAACATTTATTTCAATTTTAATTAAATTTTTCTCATTTAAATCAGTGCTTTATTATTACTGTTTATCTCACAGGTGTCCTCTGCCTTGTCCATGAAACTTTTAATGAGAGAGTGGATGAACTATGAAGATGAATGTCTCAAGAATAACAGCAGAGAACCACAAACCACGGGTGAGCTTCTCTTTTCTGTGTTTTCTTATTAGAGCTTCGTATAACCGGAGTGCTGATCAGATAGATCAAAGCCTCATTAACCTTGTTTAAGGTACATATTATCCACTAGTATTTTGTACCACCATAAAAGCACTCACTGATTAGAGATCAGACTCTATTGAAGAACAGATTTTTTTAAAGCAACTTCTAGAGAGGCAAGTCCTTAGCTCATATACTTTGGCTAAAATATACCAGCTGGTCAAAAGTCAGAATAACATAAACAAAAATATAAAAAAATAAAAATAAACAAAATATTTAGGAATTTCTTAAAGTTAAATTTTTTAAAACAAGGAATATCCTAAATATTAAAATCTTCAAATTTTTTATTTAGACTTGATGGCTGTCTATCTGTTTCAAAGCTGGTTGGCCATCTTAAAAGTTCATTTTGAGCTAATTTGACTAATTTGACCATTGCCAAGGCTCTGCACTTAGTTCCTAGGAGGTAAAAGCATGTGCAAGATGACCAGCCAAGAGTGACCCATCTGGAAGTGAGCCACTGAGGAGCTTCAAAGACTCCCATCAGCCATTAGTGGATTCCAGTAGTTGAGTTTTATTATGTAAAGGGACTGAATCTGAGTTTTTTATGAGAACCATAATTTATCAATGACTCTTCTGACTATACATGACTCTGTTATGCAGGTCTTATGTGTAATAGGACGTTCGATAAATATGCCTGTTGGCCAGATGGTTTGCCAAACACCACGGTGAGCGTCCCCTGCCCCAAGTACCTGCCCTGGCACACAAAAGGTAAGAGTCTATACACATCACTTTTTTGTGTTTACGAAAATGGGAAGGTCAAGGTCATTTGTAGAACATTTTAGAATAGCATTTTATAAACCTATACTACAGGTTATTCTACAGGCAACCAATTTCATCAAACAAAAACAGTGTGTGTATAATAATTTGTCCATTACAGTCCAAAATGGCCTGGTTTATCTGGAGTGCAAAGCTGATGGCCAGTGGGCCAAACAGAAGAACGCGAGTGAATGTGAAAGAAATGACCTGGAACAGATTGAAACGGTACTTGTCTTGTACAGCTCTAAAAGTGAATTCACAACATCATTGTGCTGTGGACAAACAAGAAATACTGATTTATATGTGTGTGGGGATCTCTGATTCGATGTTTTTCAGCAATACTATTTCAAGATCCTTAGTAAATTCAGGGTCATATACACTGTCGGATATTCCCTCTCACTGGGAGCACTGGTGCTGGCACTTGGTATCCTGGTGGCCTTCAGGTAAGTCCTACAACCAAGCCTATTTATTATATAAAGCAAACAGGCAGCTATACTACGCTGTGATATTCCCCAAATATCAGCAAAGAAGGCCCACTCTTAGTGTCTTTTACATGCCCTTAATTGACTATCACCTGTGATAATAAAATTAAATGTGACAAAATCACCAGATGGTTCCTGTGCTACATTGCACAATTCTATAGACAACTTCAGTTCATTTTTTTTGTTTTTATCAGTCCAAATCAGGCTTTTAATTAGGCATTTCTGGAGCTCCTTTGGCTTAGTTGTGCCTTACAGCTTAGTTTAGCATCTCATTGACTAGAAATCTACAACTCAAAACTCATGGCATGCATGACCGTTTCCTGCAATTCAGTTGATTCAGAGTCAAATTTTCTTCTCACTGTAAACAAAGCAAGCTGGAGTTATTTAGAAGGTCCACGTGTACATTTACATTCATGGCATTTGGTAAATGCCCTTATCCAGAGCGACTTACAATTGAGCAATTGAGGGTTAAGGGCCTTGCTCAAGGACCCAGCAGTGGCAGCTTGGTGGTCCTGGGATTTGAACTTGTTACCTTGTGGGGGTTCACAACTCAATAGAGAACTAACCAAAAGCTAAAATGCACCAGGGTTAAATTCAGGTGAACAAATCGATGTGTGTCAATTTGTTTATTATCCATGGTGCTGTGATATTTTCAGGAAGCTGCACTGTATGAGGAACAACATTCACATGAACCTGTTTGCCTCCTTCATCCTGCGAGCTGCAGCCATTTTTATCAAAGATGCATTGCTGGAGAAACCCAACATCAACCCCGGCACCACCACGGACCTCGAGATGGACCTGTTCGTCAAGAACGAAGTCAGAAATCACTCACTTTGGTTCTTTACAGTACCATGTCCCATGTCAATACGATCATACAGTCAAAATTTTTAATCTTTTGGGTTTAAAGAGTCACATCATCTAAATATTTTATAACATTACATGCATGGCGCTAAGGGGTTATGGCTGTTTAATCTGTATTTCTAGACACTGTAACTGTATGTCCCCTGATTTCCTACCACCATTTTAGCTGCCTAATCCATTTAATTTGTCATAATTAGCCTGTCTTGGTCTGAGGGAGAGGTCAAAACAACATCTTTTGTAGTCCTGGATAATTGGCTTTAATTGTTAGTCACATTGTGAGAAGATTAATTGGGGAAAGAAACTTTTCTCTATGCAGTGCTGTGAAAAAAATATTTGTCACCTTCATGATTTTTAATTAAAATTAAGGTTTTGTAGTAAAAGTGCGGACTTAAATCCGGTCGAGATGCTGTGGCATGGCCTTAAACAGGCTGTTCATGGGCAAAAATCCTCCAGAGTAACTAAAATAAAACAATTCCTCCACAGAGATGTGAAAGCCTCATTGCCAGTTATGGCAAATTTTTGATAGCAGTTCTTGCTGCAATGGTGGCACGACCGGTTATTAGGTTTAGGGGCAATTACTTTTTCACATAGAGACAGGCAGGTTTGGAGAGCTTTTTTCTTCATTTTTTATCTTTATCTTTTTATCTTTATGTAATGTTAAAAAGTACGTCAAATATGAAAACACTTTAAAAAATCAGGAAGGGGGCAAATACTTTTTCACAGTCTTTGTTAATTATTACAGACAAAAAAATTCCTTCATCTACATTACAGTGAGATACCACTTCTCGATCTGATTTATCTCATTTGTTAAACTGAGCAGTTGACAGCTAGGGGCCTTGCTTCAGGGCCCATCAGTAGCAGCTTGATAGTGCTGGTGTTTAAACTCACTATTTTTCTAGCAGAGGTCCAACACTAACCACTGAGCCTCACTTTCCCTTTTATAGTTATAACGAACCACAGAAAATGTTGAATTCGTGATTGGATAAAACAAATAATAAATGCGCTTTAGTAGTTAAATTCTTGCCATTGCAATCAAAGATAGAATGACACTGGATTAAGGCAAACTAGCTGAAGGTACATTGGTGAAAATTGGTGGAAGTGGATAAAACATGCTAATTAACAGTAAAAAGCCCTTATTACCTCGTTTTGTGTTTTCTGTATGAACAAATACAACAATGATGTTGATGATGTTAGCCAAACATTGAGACAATTACTGAAGGACCTTCACTGAGTATTCTGGCATAGAGGAGACATTATTACACAGTCTGTTACAGAATTTAGCCGTGTGACTCCAGTAAGTAAGTTCCGTTTTTGGCCTTTTGTCCACACCAAGGCAGCGTTTTCAGTCAACTAAAATGACATACAAAAGCTTTTTTTAAAAAAACCCTCAAAATCGCAGTCTGAACTGTGAAAAAGGAGGTTTTAGAAAAACGGTGGCGAATTTGTAGTCATTGCTGCGACGTTTCTAAGAGCCGGGATAGTAAATACGATGTGGGTGCGGAGCGTTTTTAGACAAGAACGCCGTTTTTCAAATTGATCCAGATTAGTTTGGACGTAGCCATAATATGAATTGTTTTCTTTCCAGAACCTTGTCAAGTCCTTTAAGAAACACAGCATTTATATCTAACTTATACATTTATGACATGCCTCTATCCAGAGTGACTTACAATTATTTTATTTATGCAACTGATTAATTAAATGTTAAGAGCCTTGCTCAAGGGCCCAACAATGGCAGCTTGGTGGTGCTGGGAACTCACGTCAGTCTGAGTAGACGTCCAACAACTATGACCTACCACTTAGTGGAATCAGTAGTAAGGGAAGTGGTAGCTAAGAGATAAGGGCTCTGGGTTACTGATTGGAAGGGCGACAGATCAAGTTTCAGTATTGCCAAGCTGCCACTCTTGGGCCCTTGAGCAAGGCCCTTAACCCTCTCTGCTCCAGGGGGGCTGCATCATTTAACCCCAGTTTCCTGGCATTGCTAGAATATGCGAAGAAAGAATTTCACTCTGCTTTAATGTACATATGACACGTAAAAAGTACTTTTAGTTTAATCTCTTGTGTCCTGCAGGTTTTACAGCCAGATGTTGGCTGCAGGATTGCTGTAGTGATGATGCAGTACAGTATCATAGCAAACAGCCACTGGCTGCTGGTGGAAGGGATCTATCTGCACAACCTGCTAGCAGTCACTGTGCTGACTGAGGGGAACCACTTCAGCATCTACCTGTGCATCGGCTGGGGTGAGGCCTTCACTATTGTACAACAAAAACACAACTTTAACACATGGACAGATCTTGAATTAGAAGCCTTGCCATTCCTGCTCCAAATAAATCGCTATTCAGGTTCAGCAGTATTTGAGAATTCTGCCTGTGACAGTTCCTCAACCTCAGCTACATCATTCCAGTTCATAATTCCTCTCAACTAAAGTGTTTTTTGGGACCATTTTGAATAATTACGTCAGTACACGCCTGAGATATTTGCTAATAAATTAATTTGTTCCCGAAATTTAGACAAACTACACGTCTGCAGGTCATTTCCTTATTTTCATATGAAAAATAAAACCACCTTCAGTGACTTTTCTCCAGGAAACCAAGCTGACAAAAGAAAAAACCTGCATCTGGCACATTTTAATAATGTATTCATATACACTTACACCCCTAGTGTACATTTTTTCAATAATAAATAATGTTATCCCTCTGTCCAGAAATAATGTTTCCTCGCTTCAAGTGTAAAATATTCAAATGAGTTTTGTGTTCTGTTTGGTTACAGGAGCACCGCTGATCTTTGTTCTGCCCTGGATCATCGTGAAGTATATCTACGAGAACGAGAAGTAGGTTTTTAATAGGTATTCGAAAAATTATTTTAAAACTTATGTGAGACAAAACAATGTTGATCATTGATTAGTCGTTATAAGCAGTAGTGATCAGTAATTGGTTGTTGTAAGCAATATTGATCAGTGATTGGTCGTTTTTAAGAAATAGTGAATATGTGATTATAAACAATAGTGATCATTTATTGGTTGGTATAAACGACAGTGATCAGTGATTGGTCGTTATAAACAACAGTGATCAGTGCTTGGTCGTTATAAAAAATAGTGACCAGTGATTGGTCGTTATAAACAATAGTGACCAGTGATTGGTTGTTGTAAGCAATATTGATCAATGATTGGTCTTTATAAACTACAGTGATCAGCGATTAGTCGTTATAAACAATAGTGATCATCGATTAGTTGTTATAAGCAGTAGTGATCAGTAATTGGTTGTTGTAAGCAATATTGATCAGTGATTGGTCGTTTTTAAGAAATAGTGATTTGTGATTATAAACAATAGTGATCATTTATTGGTTGGTATAAACGACAGTGATCAGTGATTGGTCGTTATAAACAACAGTGATCAGTGATTGGTCTTTATAAACAATAGTGACCAGTGATTGGTCGTTATAAACAATATTGATCAGTGATGGGTTGTTATAAACAATAGTGACCAGTGATTGGTTGTTGTAAGCAATATTGATCAGTGATAAGTCATTTTAAGAAATAGTGATCTGTGATTGCATGTTTTCCGATGAGCTAATCGTAACTTGACAATCTTAAAAGTTGAGACATGAATAAACCTACCTAGGAGTCTTAAAGAAAGTATGGGGTAGTATACTGTTATTAATTAAATTCAGTCAAACAGAGCAATTGTAATTCTCATTACTATTGTAATATATAAACTATATCACGGTTCGCGCCGGTTCGTGAGTGGACGGTGGAGCGTACGCTGCTGCGTTTGCCTGCCGCATAAGATTTTCTTCTTTTTTTTAATGATTTATATATATAATGTGTGCACTCACACTACCAATGTTTTTCTATAAGGGGAAATGTTTAGGACAGATGAACCCTCTATTTCAGAAAAACAAACATAAATCTTTGAGGAAAATAAGATTCGGAATTTCAAACTGGAAGGCACACAATGTTGTATAGGACGTGTCTGGATGCTGTAGCATTTAATTTTCCCTTCACTTGAGTTTGGGGAGAACCAAACTTATTCCAGCATGACAATGCCCCTGTGCACAAAGTTTGGTCCATCAAGACAAGCTTTAGGGTGGAAGATCTCCTGCTATAGAGCTCTGACCCTCAACCCTATTTGAATTAATTGGCCCTCCTAGGCCTCCTTATTTCATCTACATAAGTACCTGGCTTTACAAACACCCTTGTGTCTGAATGAGAAGAAATCTCCACACACACTCCGAAATCTACTCAAACATCTTCCCAGAAGGGTGAAGGTTTTTATAACAGCAAATGGGGACAAAACATGGAATAGGATGTACAAAAAGCACAATCTTTTATGGTCAGGTGTCCACAAATTTTTGCCTGAATAGTGTATATATGTAAACAGTTCTTCTGCAGGTGAATTAGCTCTGTTGAATGTTGAAAACTCCATCCAGTGTGATTTTGTGTCTGGATCCAGCCCAAAGTCAGAGGACCGTCACTCCGCCTCACAAGCAGCTGCTATAACAAAACAAAAACACAAGAGATGTACAAGGTACAGGAATGTGAGCTACGCCATGGCAACTACTCGGGCCGTGACAGTGATGCTGCGCAGATGAGCTTCTTGTCTTCTGAAGGACTCGCTGGGAAAAAGTGTGTTGCGTTCTCACAGTTTCTGCAGCTAAGCACATATATTACACAGTGCCTCTTATGCTCTGGACGGCTTTCAGAAGTAAATTACACTCCATGGCCGATGCGCTTCGCTTACTTATTAGCCGTATAAATAAGGATCTGTCTGTTATTTTATGATGTAATATAAAAGTGCCACTGATCCGGATACAGCTTGCACTGGTACAGTAATTTGTGGTGGCCTGGTCAAAAGGATCACAGTTTATTCATCCTTTATAGTCCCGGCATATTGTTCTTCTTAAAGTACAGAGCCTGTCAAAAGTATGGAGGCACCTAGACTTTTATAGAGACAGATAATTTCATAAACATTCATCTGAAATACTTTGCTCTTGGAAATGTTTCTCAAGATGTTCTTTATAATTTGGAGAGTTCTTGTTCATCCCAGAGCAGTTCAATAGGATTTGGGGGCAGTGACTGGGCAGGACGTTCCATGATTGATATTTCTCCAGACGACTGTTTACTCTCGAAATAACGCTTACAGAACTCGGACGTGTTTATTGCTTCGGCAATGTCGCTTCCAATAAGCCGCAGTCCAGATGGAGTCGCATGGTGTTGAAGCGTGGAATAGGAGCCATGTTGGTTTCCTTCACTTTCTGGAATAAGACTCCACAGAATTTTCTTTTAGTCATTAAGAGTTTGATTCTTGTGTGTTTTTGCCTTTTCACTGAGTTTGTTGCATAGAAACAAAAGGAACACACATGCATGTCTCAAAAACCATAAAAGACTCTGTGTTTCCAAACTTTTGACACACAATCTAATTCATTCAATACAGCCATTTAGATAAATAAATAAATCTGTTCTATTCTCTTAAGTGGTTCTTGGAAATTCAGGGAGGTTTTTACATCTCAAGCATGTCCCTGGCTCCAGAAGTATAAAAGTCCTGGTCTGCATGGTAATCATCATTACTGGAAAATGAGCCCGAATCTCATCTGTCGCTATAAAATTTAAAAAAAGAAAAGCTCACTGGAAGTAGTTTTGGAGTGTATTCAGCTGTTATGTAAGTTCTGTAAATGTCAAGGGGGATTCTCTCTCGGCCGCGGTTCGTCTCTGTGCTTCTCCGTGATCTGTTCTCGTGCGGACGACGACGAGCTGGCATGTGGCACCGCTCGTGTTCCCTGCTTTCAGAACCTGCTGTTTTAATAACGTTGTCCCTGTGGGGATGAGACCGGCCGTGGTGCACTTTCAGCTTGGTCTTTCCAAAAAAAAAAAAGACCTTCTATCAAGGATGGGGTGGTGCAGGTTCATTCTGGCAAAGTCACCTTTGCAGATAAAGAATGTCCTAGGGATAGGATGCACTCGGTTGGGCATGGGATTATGATTTGTCTTCGTTGTTACTTCACCACAAACTTAGCGCTCAACTAATTTCCAGCACTAAAAATTCCTGCTTATCAGAAACTATAAACTGATGAAGGGGCTTGTCCACAGGACCGGGGCCTGCAACCACTCAAGATGCACAGAGTATTTTTTTTTACATGACTACCGTTAAAAATAAACACTGGGACTAAAAACGATCGTTGAGAAACAGAAACTCAGTATTAAGCAGCATGGGGGGGTGCATTAGGGGCTTCACAGCCTCCAGTTCGATCCTGACCTCTGGATATCATCAATTAAAGCGAATTATATGATGCTGCCTTCGGTTCTTTCTTCTTCCTACAGTTAGTTTTCAGCATGTTAGCATTATAACATGGCTCCTATTCACTTTCTGAGCAACTGAAACCAAAGTTGTTGTACTTGTAACTGAGTTGTTCAAGTACAAGTAAAGTTTTTTAAAGTTTTTTTAACAGCATGGGGGTGGGCTGGGGGGTTCTAATGTAGGTCAAAAAGGACAAGGCAATATAAATCTCAAACTACCGTATTTTCCGGACTATTTTCCCACGCTTTGAACCCCGTGGCTTAAACAACGAATCGGCTAATTTATGGATTTTTCCTGGGTTTTTCCCAGTTTCACAAACTTCAACGACAAAAAACTGAGCGACATAACATTAGACCAATGAAATTGCGGAACGGGTTCAGGTGAACCAATGAAACTCTTTATATTAAATCAGACGTGCTCCCACTGAATCGGACCTCACCACATCGTAAATATGGATGATGTTCCTCTGACGTTTGACCTGCCGCTCATTCACTAACTCCAGTTGCAACAGAAATCATATAAGCACAGACAGGTATCCAAAAACTTGTGCTTTTTTATTTTTCTTGGCAACAGCGTTACAGGTTAGTCAAAGAAACTTAGAACTGAGCACCAGAAAATAATAAGGACATATTCCTCGGTGTTGCACACATGCAGTAATACCGGAAAAAATGCGGTGGCAGGCTATTCCCAAAATGCCGCTCTGGTCTTAAAGGAGCCACAACATATTTCACCCGTTACACCGTGTAACAGACACTGTCTTTCATTAAAGCCTGTGTACAGTTCATTAGGTTGTGTAGACTGCGGCTTATACACAGGTGCGGCTTATTTATTTTCAAAATAAAAAAATCTTTGTCAAATTCATATATGGTTATATATGGGTGCGCTTTATAGTCCGAAAATTACGGTAGTTGTTTTTAATTGAATGAACACTTTTTCAAAACACTAATCATTTATGATAATGAGAGAAATCGCAAATGAAAAATACAGAATTCAGTGACACGTTGAACAACTTTGACTTTTCCACCGTGACGAATACCCATGTGCACAAAACCATCTCTCTGAAGATCTGCTTTACATTGGTTGGAGTGGAAGATCTCCTGCTATATATTTAACAGGAATAAATTGGAACACTGACTTAACCCCAGGCCTCCTCACATCACCTACATCACCACCGGACTTCACTAACACCTTTGAATAAATCTCACTTTCCATAACCTTCATAAAATCGAGTGGAACACTTTCTCAGAAGAGTGGAGCTTATTATAGCAATAATTGGAGACTAAATGCGGAATAGGATATTCAAAAAGCACATACCAATCGTATGGTCTGGTGTCCACCCTTTTTTTTTGTCTTTACAGTGTGTACTGTTTATGTGTCTAATGTGTATAATGTTTTCTCTCTTCATCAGTTGCTGGGAACAGAACATCAACATGGGGTACTGGTGGATTATCCGTTCTCCCATCCTCCTGGCAGTTTTGGTGAGATTTCGTCTGCCTCTGTCACATTCTTTTTTATTAGCTCGCAGTCTTTTGCTTTCTGAGTGTCATGTGAAGATCAAACCTGTTGATTTTGAATAGAAAGTCGCTCAAACATGATTATCATGTGAAGCGACTGCACATAAAAGGGTCACCGCAGGAAACGTGCCATTATGTCGTCCTGGCCCTTATTTAATGGACTACTAGCGTTTAGTCCATTACGTCTAATCCATTCACTGATTGTCTTTATTATTGACACATCAATGCATTTTTGTTTTAAATACAAGTGCATACGTTTGGTTGATTTTGATAATTAAATGAGTTGCCTACTTATTATTAATCAGTCAGTTTGTTATCTTGAATCTGTACATGATGTTTGCTGCTGTCTATTGCTAGCCATGAGCCCCCTTAATTTAGGTTTTGCATTCAATTTGTTTTGGCAATTTAACCATTTTTTTTGATAGATTGTGTGAAGATTGCTCAGCTGTTCCAATACTTTTGCAGCACCTGACTTTCCCAGCAATATGGTTCCTCTTTAAACCGTTAGCGCAAAGTTAGGGGCGCACAAATGTCTAAGATGTCTTATTCACCTCTTATTTGAACTAGGAGTCCCCAACCTAAAAAGCCTGATCTTTGAAGATATACTTTTAAGGGTTGGAGTGGACGATCTCCAGCTATAGAGCTCTGACCTCCACCCTATTGAACAACCCAGGCCTCCTCATCTCACCTACATCAGTATCTGATATTACCACCACCCTTGTGGATGAATGTATCTCCACAATCTAAACCAATTCCAGTGAAACATCTTCCAAGAAGAGTGGAGCGTGTTATAGCAGCAAATAGGGATGTGGAATGGGACGTTCAAAAAGTAGCACATAGAAATCTTATGGTCAGGTGTTCACAAACTTTTGTCCAAATAGTGTATATTTTTAGAGAAGACTTTGCATTGAACGCTTCATTAATTGAGGATTACGTATGCCCAGATGTCATAAGCGGATTAGAGGATTCCGCCGTCTGTTTGCTAGCATAACAGTGTACACTAAGCTACGTCACGTAGCATCACAGTGTCAGACTGATACCCGAAATTCGTACAGGTATTCATCATTATTCAGCCGCCAAGAAACTCAACGATTTGTTATACTTTGACGAAAAGGCTTTCCTGAGTGGCAAGCAATTCTCATGCCAAAGGTTTTGAACTCTAATCTCAATTTCTTCTCGTGCACAGCTGTTGTGTCTCCGCCTCAGATTCTGACAGAAGCGGCTGTGCTTAAGCGTTTGCAATAATGTAGCGATGTTTTGTTTTCAGACATTAAACAAACCGTCGCAGACGTCCGTGTCAGGCTCGCGCGGCTTAACCCGTGTGAACGATCGCACGCGCCGTCTGAGCAAACACACGTCACGCTTGCGTTGTCTTAACGTGACATAATGGTGCTGAGTAGGTCCGGGGCGATGTTTAACCACTTGTCTGCTTTCTCCTGTACTCAGATCAACTTCTTCATCTTTATACGCATCATTAAGATCCTGGTGTCCAAGCTGAGGGCTCACCAAATGAGATACTCGGATTACAAATTCCGGTGGGTGTCCACGTCTACCAAAACTGAGTCCATGTTGTTGTTTTTTTTTATTCAGTTTTTTATTTTGTCATTTTGTATGTACTGTGAAACACATACATGTTCCTTTTGTTTCAATGCAAACAAACTTGGTAAGAGGCAAAAACACAATATAATTGGACAGTGAAAGTTCTGTGAAGACATTTTTTACTTCTGAAGAACAGGAGAGAAGATGTGATCAGACTTCCTCACCCCCACCATCACACTTGGAGGTAGAAGCTTAATGGTTTGGAGTTGTTTTGGAGCAGGGAAGGTTGGAAAGGAATCCTGAACCAACATGGATCTCATGCCGTATTTTAACACCATGCTCCAAGAAATTGACAAAAAACATAACCGTGATTTCAACTGGTCTCAAATTTGATCTGCAATTTAGTTTTTGATCCTGTTTGATCTTTTAAAGCTCTATTGCTCAAATTAACAGGCAAAATGCTGTTATCAATTTAAATAATATAAATAAAAAGAATTCAACATTTAATATTATAAGTCTAAAATTTCAGTAGATCAAATTTCTAATATCTTGGGGGATGTGGTAGCTTAGTAGTTAAGGCATTGGCCTTTGGAGCCAGAGGTCATGAGTTCATATTCCTATGAGGAAATGTGGTAAATGTAATGGAATATTAAAAAAGTATTTCACACTGTGAACATATTTCTCAGGAAAGTACTGCTTTCTTCCTGTGTAACTCGCTGTGTTTTGTCACTCAGGCTTGCAAAGTCCACCCTCACCCTCATCCCTCTGCTCGGGTGTCATCTGGTCCTGTTTTCCTTCGTCACTGATGAGTCTACCTCAAACGGTGCCATCACCCTGCGGCTCACCAAACTCTTCATCGACCTCGTCTTCAACTCCATCCAGGTGAGCCGGGATTGACATGTTCCCACACAAGACAGAGGATGTAACAAGATATTAACTTCAGACCATGTTGTATTTCTGGACTACTGGATGCTCATCAGATATGTTTCAATTATCCACTTTTTCTGGTGCAGTAAGAACCTGAGCGCACTATTAGGGCAAAAGTATTGGAACACCTGACTTTTCCAACCTATGTGACTCTTCCTCAGACAATTTTGGACAGGATATTTTTGCTAGAAATGTTCCTTTATTGAACTAAGAGACCCAAACCAGTGGAAGTGAGTGGAAGATCTCCTGCTAGAGAGCTCTGACCTCAACCCTATTGGGATGAATTTTTCACCGACTTTACTAAAACCCTTATGGCTGAATGAATCTCACACAAGTCTCCACAGACTCTTGTGGAACATCTTCCCAGAACAGCAAATGTGGAGCAAGAAGGTTCAAAACAGAAGCAAACGTTTGCTTATCACAAACATTTATCCACATAGTAATATTTTACACACAGATTCATGTTTTGGACGAAAATCCATTTGAGTGCGACATAAATTCTACGCGTCGCATCGGCATAGGAAGAAAAACAAAAAAACAACAAATTGAAAGCTTTATCCCGTCAGTAATACATTTGCATGAGGTCCGGGATCCATTCAAAAATTTCCAGGTGCGACTCTTTTTTTTTTTTTTTTTTTGCATCCGCTGTTATTTTTTTTTGTCCTTTAAAGGAAACTACAGGCTAATTTGCGTACCGTTTTTTCACCAAACTTGCTGATCACATTAGCCCTGTCTGGATTCATGTCACTGATTTTCTATGCAGATAAATAATGTTTGTCTGCTGCTACTTGCTATATTTAGTCTCATAGCGCACGTTTTGATTACCCTCCCCCGGATACTTCCTGTTTCACAAAACAAAATAAGGCCGTTTGGGATTATTAGGTGTGTTCAGATTGAACTAAAAAAACAGTCTTTAATACTGGGGAAAACAGTGCGTTTTGGAGGCGTCACAGTCGTGGTGATTCACCTTGTGATAAACTGAGCGTAACACTCACATGGAGTGCAGCTGTCGGCCCTGTCGAAGCCACATCGTCCTAACAAAGCTTGGGTCGTCGGACAAATCGGATGAGGGCATGACGTAGAGAGGGGTTTCTCTTGTGGACGATTAGATAAATTATTGCGTTTCCGATGAAACCATTGTAACTTGAAAATATCACAAGTCGAGACATGGCATAACCTAGAATGCTGATCAGTATGGGGTAGTATACTGTCATTTGTCTTTGTTAATCAAATTACAGTACCGTATTTTCCGGACTATAAGCCCATAACATTAGACCAATGAAATTGCAGAACGGGTTCAGGTGAACCAATGAAACTCTTTATATTAAATCAGATGCGCTCCCACTGAATCGGGCCGCACCACATCATAAATATGGATGAGGTTCCTCTGACGTTTGACCTGCCGCTCACTCGGACTGTCTACAGGAAATGAGAATCATTCGTCACACTGAAAACAACCGGGCATGAAAAACCGCACTTCACCTGTGTTCTGAGCTGCACGGCATCGGGAGAAAAGTGAACAATGACAGAAGACAGTGAACAATGACAGAAGACAGTGAACAATGACAGAAGACAGTGAACAATGACTTTCTTGGTAGGCTACTGTTTAGATACAAGCCGTGTAATAGACACTGTCTTTTGTTAAAGCCTGTGTAAAGTTCATTAGTTTCAGTGTAGACACGGCTTATAGACAGGTGCGGCTTATTTATGTTCAAAATAAACATCTTTGTACAATTCAGTGGGTGCGGCTTATATTTCGGTGCGCTTAATAGTCCGAAAATTACGAATCGAGAGTGGAGGGCGGAGTCAGACACGCCCTGTTTAAAAAGTTTTTTTTTTAATGGAAAAAAAAAATAGCATAGAGACTGAACTCTGTCGATTGTCACTGGTAAGAGTAAGGCATCTCACAAGGCAGTAGATGTGTACATCCTGGCAGCGTCCCAATGTATCGTACCGCGTATACGCTCTTATGTTTGCCTGTCGCACAAAACATTTTTTACAATTTTGTCGAATCGTCATCGTATGATCAAAATGTCAAACTCAGGGACTACCTGTATATTGAATTATCCTTGAGATTTCATTTTAAATACATTTTCTTTATAGAGCGTGTTTAACAGTGGACATTGTCTCAAAGTAGCTTTACAGAGATAAAGCAGTTATAAAGTTGTATAAAACAATGTATATGTTTTTTCCTTATAATGAAAAGTTTGTCCCTAATGAGTGAGCCAGTGCTGAGGAAAAACTCCCTGAGTTGGCATGAGGAAGAAGAGGAAGCAGATTTAAAAGAAACCTGTCCTCATCCTTAACACCGAATCTCTATTCAATGTTTCCAATATTGCTGTGCAGTGATGGGCGCTTTAATGCAAAACTGTTCATACAACCTGTGGTCCAGCGCCATTTTAGTAGACTGTTGATTGCATTACAGTCTAAATCCTTTCTCAAAGTTCTTGAGTGGCTCAGTAACTTTAGGGATCTTTAGGCTGTTGAGGTGGAACCATCTACAGCAGTATGGAGTGGTCTTCAGGGAGGGAGACAAAAGATTGTTAAGCATTCTCATTGTTTCATAAATGTTTACTTTGGCTCATCCCAATGCAGCATTTAGCCACTAATCAGTGGTGTGTTGTGTTTGCAGGGGCTGCTGGTGGCCATCCTGTACTGCTTTGTCAACAAAGAGGTGAGAATAACACCTTTCTCCTAACTAGTCTCACTCCTAGCTAGCTAGTGCTCCCAAATCATCATACCGCCTGGGGACACCATTAACGGTTTCAGGGGGGTGCAAAACAGAATTTTGGGCAATTTTTGTATATTTTAATTATTAGTATAAACAACGATGGCTGCGACATGTGCGACATAAAAAATATCTGCACACGTCACCGTTTGTCCATTTTCTCCTCCAGGTTCAGTCCGAGATCCTGAAGTTCTGGAAGCGCTGGAGGGGGAAGGATATCGACGAGGACTACCGTCACACATACAGCAACACGGCCCAGGTGACCAACAACAAACCCGTCGCTTCCAGCAAGCTCAAGCTGCGGGACGTCACGTGCATGAGTTCGGCCGTCTGCTGCTCCGAGGAGAAGCAGCTCCTAGCGCTCGGCTGCCACAACGGCACGGTCGGCACGCATACGACTTCTAAATCGCCCGAGGGAACCAGCAGCAGCAACAGCACGCCAGCCGAGGAGCCGATGGTGTGCCATCAGGATCCACGAGGGAGCATCGAGATGAACATGTGAACACGTGAGGACACGTGTGTCAGAGATGCGCTGTAGGCACACGAGCCCGCAGTCCGAGCGAGCAGCACCAAGATGTGTGTGTGTGTGTGTGTGTGTGTGTGTGTGTGTGTGTGCGCATGTCATGTGGACGAGTGTTTGAGCACCTCAGTCATGTGAGCTTTCCATCTCATGTGGGGAAAAAAAGAAAACAAGTGGTTGTAACATGTTCACACGGCACATCATCACACCACCACTGCACCCTCAGCGCACGGACCTGAATGAAGACATGCTGAAAAAAAGACTTCAACAACATGAACCTCAGATGGACACAGGAACCTGGAGCATACCTTTTATCTCTGTAAAGGGGTCGACAGTTCGGATGCCTGTGGATCGCCAAGTCCTCAACCTTTTCAGGGTCCATTCTGACAGTGCAATGATCGTGAAAGCCAAATCACAATAATGAAAATAAGTTAAAGAAAATTTATTTGTGACCAAGAACCTAAAAAATCTAATGACTGTCTCTAAATTCTTTAACGATGTCTTGGGGTACATTTTTATTTTTTCCGAAAGCCGCTTTTAGTTATTTGTGCACTGTAACTTGTCAGGTTTAATTATTGCTGTTGTTTTTTTTTTTAATATATACATTATATTGCCAAAAGTCTGTGGACACCTGGTCATAAGTGTGATATGTGCTTTTTGAGCATCGCATTCCACAATTAGTCCCAATTTGCTCTTATAATTCCCTCACACTCTTCTGAGAAGATGTTCTTCAAGATTTTGTGGAGATTTGTGTGAGATTCGTTCAGACACAAGGATGTTAGTAAAGTGATGTAGGTGAGGAGATCTGGGGTGCAGTCAAAGTTCCAATTCATCCTGAAAGTGTTCAGTAGGGTTTAGAGCTCAAAAACAGGCTGCTTAAAAATTTCCACTTCAACCAATGTAAAAGCAGATCTTCATGGAGCTGGCATTGAGCTATTGTTGTGCATGAACAGGTTTGGGTCTCCTAAAGTTAATGATGACATCATACACGATTGTGTGCCTCAAACTTTGTGGTAAGATTTTGAGGAAGAACCACATTTTGCTGGAAAAGTCTGGTGTCCCAATAATTTTGTCCATATAGTTATATATTATATAAGGTGTCAATCAGACAAAGATCAGTTCAATGATCTAATCAAGCAGGTTTGCCTTTTTTGCCCCAGATGATAATAACCCATATAATGTACTTATAAATCTCCTGATTTTCCAAAAGATTATCTGGAGTTTGTGGACACCTGACCATACGTTTGGTCTTTTTTTAACATCCCATTCCACGTTTACTGTTAGAATAACTTCTACTATTCTGGAAAGATTATTCACTAGATCTTCTGGAGATCTGTGTGAGATTCCTTCAGCCACAAGAGTGTTAGTCAACTGATGTAGGTGAGGTGCGGAGGCTTGGAGAGCAGTCAGTGTGAAAAATTCATTCCCCAATAGGGTTTATAGCTTTATAGCAGGAGATCTTTCACTCCAGTATCTTCATGGAGGTGAGTTTGTGCACTCATGGTGGAACAGGTTTGAATCTCCTAGTTCAAGTGAAGGGAAAATTCAAATCCTATACAATTGTGTGCCTCCAGGTTTGTGCTAACAGTTAGTTGAAAATGATGTGCTCCATCTGTTCCTTTATAACGGGCTACAGAGTAGGTATGAAAGTGTGCCATGCATAAAAAGAAGTCCGTTGCGAAAAAATTACATCTGCTAGCGCAAATGCTAGTCCTCCGATTACTCACACATTAACAAGGGCACAGTCTAAAACTCCAGACGCACTGTTATCTTAGCGCATTACCGTGAATCTTTACAGCGAGCCGTGAGCAGCTTTCACGACCGAGGAAACGGTGAAAAATAAAAATAGCTTGACTTTAGTGCACACGCGGGTTAAAAAAGAAATTCAGAACGAGACTCCTTCGTCTCGCTTGTTAGCAGAGCATGGTGCTTAGCGTCAATAAAGTCCTTGGATTTCCAATATGGGTTCACTGCAAAGCCATGAAAGCTCACCAGCTATTAAACTCCTGAACAAACTATACAACTTGATCAAAACTTTTTGTCGCTTTCAGCTATCAGGGACGGACGTTATCCTGCTTCTCAAAAGCTTCCTGCAGTTATATACAGTACACGTCAACTCGCTATAGAATTAAATGTGTGTTAGTGTGTTTTAACGTGAAAAGCTTGCAGCCGCGACTCCATGTTGTGTGAAGTGAGAATAAAGAGCAGGATGATCCTCTCAGGCTGTTTGCACAATGTTAATTTATAATTGCTAAAAAGAAAAATAAGATAAATTGTAGATATCTGAACATCCTGCTTGAGATGTAAATTTCTTGCATGTGTGTAAGTCTGTGTCTGTTCTCTGCACAATGCATGTGGGGTGTTTTGTACCTGTGTGGGCCTCCACAAGGACAGGCTGCCATTTTTTTTTTTTTTTTGAGCTTACCTTTGTGTCAGATGTGTTTAGGAAAAGATTTATATTGTGCGCTAGTAAACATTTAAAGAAACCGTGTATTTTTCTTTTCGAGATTTCATGAACCGTGTGGGTGGAGAATTTTCCAGCATATGCACACAATATACACATTGCAAAATCAGGAAAACAGGGAACATCTTTAATGCCTTCGGGAGATCAAAAGCGGATGAAATGTATTTCCGCCATTTTAGTTAGCAGGGCGTGAGGGGGAATAAATCATGCATGTTCTTTACCTCTTAGACTTAACTGGAATTTTCAAGGCCTCTGAAATTCTACCAGAACCTTCAGCCATAATACCATCTTAAGATCCGGTGCTATTTTATTACGAAAATGTTTGTATTATTGTCTGTATAGTAACTAATTTAGAGACAGGTGACGAATTAATGGAAAACCCGTAAGTAGGAGGAGGTGGTAGCTCAGTGGTTAAGGCATTGGGCTTTGGCTCAGAAGATCACAGGTTCAAATCCCACCACCACCAAGCTGCCACTGCTGGGCCCTTGAGCAAAGCCCTAAAAACCCTCCCCTGCTCAGTTGTAAGTCGCTCTGGATAAGGGCGTCTACCAAATGCCGCAAATGTAAATTTAAGTAGGTTGTTGCTGAAAACTCGTGATTTGCTATACAGAGCCACAATTTCAGAACAATACTGAAACGACTGTCAGCCAATTATAGGTCTTCTTTGGATTTCTTACTAAATTAGCAAATTAGGTGACAGACAAATCCAAACTGACTTAAGTTATTAGATCTAATTTATTATTATATTGTGTGATTTTTCTTCAGTTCCAAGTTTAGCTCTTTCCTGCACTTAATTCCCAATTGATTTGGAGAATTGTGTGAAATTGTATATGTATTGTATATACAAACGTACAATAAATGTGTAGAGAAAGTCGAAGGAAAGTTTTTTAGACCAGTAGTAGAATCTACACATCTGGCGGTCAGCTTTCTTCACTGACCTGCCAATGGAGCTTATATGAGTCCTAGGATGCATCATGGAAATCCAATCGAAATAAAAAAAAAGTTATTTCCATTCATTGTATAATGGGCTGTATAATTTGTACAATTTTGGCTGTTTTTAATTGGAAGGGAATAAAATGGTCGATGGTTCACACCCATGTACAATCATGAAAAGTGATTACTACACTTTCGAAAGAGACAAATGTGACGGCTTGTTTGCGTGTCCCTTTTGTGAGAAGAATCAGTAGCAACTTAATACAACTGATCACTTATATCCTGGTGAACTCTTCTGAAATACAAAACATGATTTAAAAAATATCTGCTTGGACTTTGTTTCAAGACGGCCAGCGATTCAGCTGTTCAGACAGCCTGGGAGAGTGCATTCCTAGATCCTTTCCTGTACCGTGAGAGATAGTGGGTGTACTGGAGCAGGTTTCAGTGGTGCAAAGCGATTTGTGATGAGTTCTTTGGAGGCCATTTTTGGCTTTGTAGGCAGGCATCAGCGTTTGATGCGCGTTTCATGCGAGCAGCTACAGAACACCAGTGCAAGGAGGAAAGCAATAGGATTATGGAGGAGAACCTGGGGAGGTTGAAAACAAGTAATGGAGCTTTTCTTCTGAATAGGTCAGATAGTGTGTCGAGACAGACATCCCAGGAGCCAGTTGCAGTCTTGAAATAACATCCTTTTATTGTTGTACAGAAGAAACCTGCACAATCGTGTCAGTTTAGCGGTCTGATAAGACCGTCCGTCTACTATCATGCTGTGTCATGAGTTCCACAACTGATGGTTTTAGACAGTCTTCTGACTAAATGTCATAGGCTGTTTGAAGGTAGAGGAAAATAAGTAGGGATGACAGTTTGACTGACCTACCAGCGGGAAGCATCTCAGTAAAGGCCACAAGTGTGCTGCCTTGAAGCTAGACTAGAAAAGGATCTTAGAGAATGGAGGTTTACTGGGTGAAAAAGTGAGAGATATTTGAAGACAGTGTACTCGTGGATATTAGAAAGAAATGACAGAAGCAACAATGTGCTGATGATTGAGATATCCAATGTGGAGTCATTAAATATAGAAGAGAAGTAGGGGTGGATGTCTTATAAGGTGCCGGGGATGTGACAGAGGACAAGGAAGGAAGAGGCAGCAGGCTCAAAACAAGCAAAGAACAATAATGTGGCGATTATGAGGATCATGTGCAGAGACATCAGGTTTCTTTGTTGTAGAAGGTCTTAGCAGCAGTCACATCGAAACCTGCATAGCAGAGTAAGGTTTCATGGGAGATCAGAACCAAGCTGTGTTTTCCTGCACTTGCTCTCAGGTGCATTCAGTTCCCTTTCAGGAACTCAAGCTGCGTCTAAACGCTTTGGGAACGCTTTTGGTCAGTGTGGCGTGATTGGACTCTTGTTCCCAAAGCATTTCAACGCAGCTCTAGTTCCTGAAAGGGAACGTCTCTAGGTGACCCTTGTTCCCTGAGGGAACGAGATGCTGCATCTCTATGCCACACCTCCGGCGACCCTGCAGCGCTTCTCCCTTACAGAAGCTGCCGCTGCCCTCACTCATATGCGTTTTATACACCTGCTCACCGGTGACGGCCAGCGTCCAATTTTTGACTGATTACACACATTATTTCAGAGCGTGAACAGTCAGGTGCATTCTCTAAGGGTTTCGACGCAGCGTCTTATCCCTCAGAGAACTAGGGTTACATACGTATCCTATTGACGTTCTCTCTGATGCTGTGCAACACATTTGATAACTTTTGGGTAGATATTTTTGTTCAACTCCAATCCATGTAAAGCAGATCTTCATTGAGTTGTGCAAAGGGGCATTGGCATGCTGGAACAGGTTTGGGTCTCCAAGTTCAAGTTAAGATTTTATGCTAGTACATCCAAAGACACCCTGTACAATTGCTTTGTGATAACAGTTAGGGAAAGAACCACATATGGCTTTTGTCCTTATAGTGTCTTTTGCTCTACAGATTTGATAGGCAGTCATTGTCAAAGTCAATGACCTGGCCTTTATAAAAAAAGACTTGGCCTCTATAAAAAGCATATCATGAGGCTGAATCATTTCTTTCATAACAGACAGTTGGGCAGAGAAGGGCGACAGATTTAGTTACTCAGCTTCTCTGAGCCTAGGGAATTAATTAAACCTCCTGCTACAGCCTGCTTCGGGTTGATGATACTGAATCACGCTGACTGAATAATACTGAATACTTGTCTGCCATGTGACTAAAATGTTGCCTGCAATCAGACGTAATATCTTCATAAATACCTTGTGGGTCACATTTTAATCACCATGACAGCGCAGGCCTAATTTACCATCACAATTATCATTTTAATGCTCATTCAAATAGAACAGCTCCATAGTCCAGGCACTTTCAATTAGTTCCTTATGAACTGATAAATTTGCCATTGCAGTTTGGTTTCATCATGTAATAATCAATACAAGGATTCAGGAAGCAATTTATTTTATGGAATATAGTGTAAACACAAACAAGAAAAACAAAATATTTAATATTCTGAACTATGACAGTGGAGCAAAGAAGTGGCATGTGCGTAAAAGTGTAATAGTCTTTAGGAAACGTCCAGGCCACTCAAGATCTTCCACTCCAACCCATCTAAAGCATATCTTCATGAAGCTGGCTTTATGCACATTGGCATTGGCTTTCATCAGAGATGCAGGCTTTTGAACTGAATGCTGGTAACAGGCTGGATGGTCCCTCTCCTCTTTAATCCGGGGGATGCAGGATCTATGGTTTCCGAAAAGAATTCAAAAATTTTATTTGTCTGACAATGGAACAGTTTTTCACTTTGTCTCTGCACATTTTAAATGAGCTTTGGCCTAGAGAAGATGATGGCCTTTCTGGATCATGTTCACATATGGCTTCTTTCCTGCATGATGGAGCTTTAACCTGCATTTGTAGATAACACTGCAAACTGTGTTCACAGGAAATGATTTTTGGAGGTGTTTCTGAGCCAATGCAGAGAAACAGAATCTTGCCTGTTTTTCATTCTCGAAAACATCCAATATTGATTTTTGTCCTTGTCCATGTGCACAAATATTTTGCCAGATTTTTTAGTGGCGAGCCATGCATTTGGTATCCGAGCCTTCAGTGGGGACTTACACGGCTTAATCCACCTCTAAATACCACCACTATCACGTTGCAATTATAGAAACCATCAATACGTGTTTTGCTAGTCAAACTTGGCTGTAACAGTTTCCCTCTGACCAACCAATCAGAGGACGGAAAAATGCTGACGCTATTCTGGGCCAGCTAGCTGTGAGGCAAATATTGAAATCTAATTGGTTAAAGAAACAGACCCATTGCTAATATAGTCTAAGGTACATCGGCCAGCACTACTGATTCTGAACGCCCTGGGCAGATTAGATTGACATGGCAGCACATAGAGGCTGAAATCTGATTGGACAAAAAATCTAATATCCACATACACGTACTGGAAGCAGTGCAGCCAGGAGAAACGCTATGAAATAAAGAGAATAAACTGTTGGGAATAAATTAATACTTTTTACTAAAACAAATATTAGAATTTGGGATGTAAATGTAGGTCAGTGATACTGATAGTGTTTAGGCCAACAAAGAAGGCTTTGCTGGACCTGACCGCCCACCACTGGCAGAACCTTTTAATTATTTTATGTACGGTAGATGATAAAATATTCAGTCTTACCAATTGTCAAGGAACATTTTTTTGAAAGTGTTCCACAATTTGTAGACAGTTTTTTGCAGTTTGTTAAAGCTCTGCCAATTTTTATTCTGAGACTCTGTCAATAAGGTATGAGGTCATGTTACTGGCTTGTTGCCAATGAACTGATTTAGTTGCAAAATGTTCCTCAAACTGTTTCTGTAAACTGTAGTAACATTTACTTTTCCAGACTTTTGTTGCCCCATACCAACTGTTTTGAGACGTGTTGCAGCCATCAAATTTAAAATACATTTCCTCAGTTTCAACATTTGATTTGTTTTAATGTGTTCTAATGTGAATTAAATTTAGGTTTATAAGATTTGAAAATCATTGCATTCTTTTTTGATTTACATTTTACACAGCCTCCTAACTTTTCTGGAACTGGGGTTGTACAATAAAATTCAACCGGAGAACAACAATGCCACGTTTGCTACGTCTCCTCAGTGACGTCCAGATTTAATGGATTCGAAATCACATAATGATGGTGACGTCAGGAGGCAATTTTACATCCGTTACCGGCCTAAATATTTCTAATAATTGCTCTATTGCTTCCGTGCAGGTTTTTCTAGCCGGACCCATTAGGGCTTAATGGATTCGTTCTTGATGCGATATGACCGAGAGAGGCTTTACCTGCAATGGGCATTATGTTCAGTGACTCAGGCTCTTTCTTTTATTGTGTTATGTTTGTTCTTATTATTACACCATACCACACTGATTTAAGACAAATTTCATGCTAGTGTGGAATGCTCCTGTGGATAAAAGGCCATAAATTAATCTAAGTGGTGGAAATTTTCTCTGTTTAATGTGTTCATCAGAGGGAAAATGGCCCTGAGATAGCTGACATAAATAATTCAGTTTTCCTCACACTCAATCCTGTGACAGTAGGCCTCCTGTCATAAAGTAAATAAGCAAGTAGTCTGGGCACCTGCTGCATTTGTGAGTAATTGATAATCCTCGTTCGGAGCCAGTGTTTCCAAAAAACATCTGAAAGGTATTCAGGATTAGAACAGATACAGATTTAGATACTTATTTACACCTAGGAGCAATTTTACCAGAGCCAACATACACACCAGCAGGTAAATAGTAAAAGCACCAATAAGCAGAAGCGAGCTCAAATCTAAACACTGCCACAAAGAAAAGACTGGGCTCTAGAGCACATGTTTCAAACTCAAGGCCTGCATAAGATCACATCTCATACAACTGTTCAAACTCAACATCTACATATGATGCAAGTCAGATTCAGAAACTCAATGGATTTTTGCCAATAGTGTGTCATTGATTTTCATTGGGAGTAATGAGGATGGACATCTGCCTCTTACAAACCAACCACCTGCATGTTTTCTCTCAATACATTCATAAACCTTCTCCTTAACCTTGCTCTTTTCCTCCTGACTGGCGGCTTCAATCTCAGCATTCTTCTACTGATTTATGTACTCCATGTCCCTCCTCTGCACTTGACCAAACCATCTCGATCAAATTTGTTACCAAAACGTCCTACCTGCACTTTTTTCACATTTTGTTATGTTACAGCGTTATTCCAAAATGGATTAAATTCATTATTTTCCTCAAATTTCTACCAACAAAACCCCATAATGCCTTCGTGAAATCCTTGAACATTTATTAGGAATAACAAATGAAAAATCACATTGACAAAAGTATTCACAGCTTTTGCTCAATACATTGCTGAAGCTCCTTTTGCACCAATTACATCCTCAAGTCTTTTTGAGTTTGATGCAACAAACTTGGCACACCTACTTTTGGGCAGTTTTTCTCATTCTTCATAGCAGAACCTCTTAAGCTCCATTAGGTTGGATGGGGAGCGTTGGTGCACAGCCATTTTCAGATCTTTTCTAGAGATGTTCAATTGGGTTCAAGTCTGGGCTCTGGCTGGGCTACTCAAGGACATTTACAGAGTCGTCCCATAACCATCACCCTAGTCTGAGGTCCAGAGCGCTCTGGAGCTGGTTTTCATCAAGGATGTCTCTGTGCATTGCTACATTCATCTTTCCCTCAATCCTGACCAGTCTCCCAGTTCCTGCTGCTAAAAAACATCCCCACAGCATGATGCTGTCACCACCATGCTTCACTGTAGGGATGGTATTGGCCAGATGATGAGCATTGCCTGGTTTCCTCCAGACACGACGATTGGCATTCAGGCCAAAGAGTTCAATCTTTGTTTCATCAGACCAGAGAATTTAGTTTTCTCTCCAGGTGGCTGTCATGTGCCTTTTACTGAGGAGTGGCTTCTGTCTGGCCACTCTACCATACAGGCCTGATTGAGTTTTTCTTCTAGAAGGTTCACCTCTCTCCACAGAGAAACACTGGAGCTCTTTCAGAGTGACCATAGGGTCCTTGGTTACCTCCCTCAGTTAGGGCCTTCTCCTCCGATTGCTCAGTTTGGCCGGACGCCCTGCTCTAGAAAGAGTCCTGGTGGTCGGAAACTTCTTCCATTTGCGGATGATGGAGGCCACTGAGCTAATTTTGATCTTCAATGCTGCAGAAATGTTTCTGGCCACTTCCTTAGATCTGTGCCTCAATACAATCCTGTCTCAGAGGTCTTCGAGCAATTCCCTGGACATCACAGCTTGGTTTGTGCTCTGACATGCACTGTTAACTGTGGGACCTCTTTTAGACAGGTGTATGTCTTTCCAAATCATGTCCAATCAACTGAATTTACCACAGGTGGTCTCCAATCAATTTGTAGAAACATCTTAAGGATGATCGGTGAAAAGATTTCAAACAAACGTATTTCATGTTGCCATAATGGGGTATTGTTTTGAAATATATCTTAGCAGCTGAGAAAAATAATGAATTTAATTCATTTTGGTATGAGGCTGTAACATAATAAAATGTGAAAAAAGTGATGCGCTGTGAAAACGTTCCGGATGCACTGTATTTATTATATATACATATACAAAGCAGTGGCGGGCCGTTCATTTGGTACCTGGGCCTTCAGTGGGGATTTACCCGACTTAATCCACCTCCTAATACCACCACTATTTACTAAAGCAAAAAAACCCAGTTAAGACTCCGAACCTCTACACTACAACCTCAACTGTGCACCTACATCATCTGGAGCAGTTCAGAATCAAGTTATGAGATGCAGACTCATAATGTGCGCTGCTCCTCAGAGGCTGTAATCCAGTGGTACCGCTCGTATTCACTGGTCTGGAAGTGGAGAACAAACCCTTTCCTGGGCTGAGACACGCTAGCTATCTTCAGGGTTGGCTGACCTTCTCACCATGTCTAGCTTTACTTGAAAATGGATTTTTAAGTATGTCTGAGACCAAATAAATTTCTCTTCCTCTGTAGGTATAAAAAAGTCTAACTCAGATGTAATAATGTGTGCAGCGCTACAGACGTGTTTTACCAGTCAAACTTGGCTGTAACAGTTTCCCTCTGACCAACCAATCAGGGGACGGAAAAATGCTGACACTATTCTGGGCCAGCTAGCTGCCCTGTGAGGAGAATATAAAATCTGATTGGTTAAAGAAACAGACCTGTTGGTAATATTCCGGTCCTGGGCAGATTAGATTCACATGGCAGCACAAAGAGGCTGAAATCTGATTGGACAAAAAATCTAACGTCCACATACACGTACTGGAAGCAGTGAGGCCAAGAGAAACGCTACGAAATGAAGAGAATAAACTGTTGAGAATAAATTAATACAATTTCATGGAACAAATATTAGAATTTAGGTTGTAAATGTAGTTCAGTGCTTCTGATAGTGTTTAGGCCAGCAGAGAAGGCCAATGATATAAAGCCACTTTTGAAGAAGACACTCATGGGTGTTATACTGTACGTTGTATTAATCAACATTCTTATTATCTGAGTCCCTTAGTTTAATTTTATTATTGTCAAATGCATCATGTATACAGGAATGGCACATTCCATTGATTCCAACCACATTCCTTAGAAGAAAAAGCCTTTTAAAGGCTCTGTAGTAGCCAGGAGGGGAGGGTCAAAGGATTACTGATATATAGCTTTGTGAATTGTGGATAATTAATGAGCGTAGTGAGAGAGTAAATGAGTTTAAGAGCAAAATAAAAACCTACGGACACAAATGTCAGTCTCCCCACAGAAGCTCTGTTATATACAAAGTGTACAGCACATCTGTCAGGCTGCATTCCTGCAGGGCCACAGCGCTACACAGTTTACCGTTTCCCCTCCAACAAGCCTGTTTAGACTCACGAGGTAATTAGCACGTCCCGTGTGAGTCGAAACAGGTGTTTTACAGCAGGGAGAGACTTCGCTGTGTAGTGCTCTGACTCTGCTGGAATGTTTGGCACCCACACATCAGCTCGATTATGTTTAACCAATAGGGAATTCATATACCTTGTATACTAACCTCACAGGAATACATGATGCATATTTTCCAGTTCCATATTTCAAGGATGGTTTGCTGTTTTACACTATATGTGCGAAAGTATTGGGACACCTCATTTTCCCAGCCATATTTACTGCTAATACTAATAATAAGTCAAGTCAAGGTTATTTGTATAGCGCTTTTCACAACAGACATTGTCTCAAAGCAGCTTTACAGAATTTAACAGTCAAGGTGAACAACGTGTATTTATCCCTGATGAGCAGCCATGGCGACTGTGGCAAGGAAAAACTCTCTTAGATGTTATGAGGAAGAAACCTTGAGAGGAACCAGACTCAAAAGGGGAACTCATCCTCATTTGGGTGACATCAAGAGTTTGATTATAGTCTTTAATCAATACTGAACACTGGAGAGTGAGAACTAACATGAGCACTGGAGTGTGTGATAATGAGTAATGTTTTTTCTACAGTCTTATACAGTCTTTTGAGATTATGCAACCAGGAGCTACTGAGCAACTCATAAAATAGCTCAACATTTGTGATCATCACAGATCCAACACCAGCTTCTCCATGCCAGAGCCTTTAAACACTCAAAGAGGTCCAATGTCCAAACTCCACATGAAGTGGGATCCAATTGGCACTGGTACATCTCTAGATGCAATGCTGAAGATGTTGAGATGTTCATTGGGAGTGACGATGGACAGGATTAGAAATGAGTTTATTAGAGGGACAGCGCATGTAGAACATTTTAAAGACAAGGTGATGGAGGAAGGATTGAGATGGTTTGGACATGTGCAGAGGAGGGACATGGTGTATATCTGTAGGAGAATACTGAGGATGGAGCTACCAGGAAGGAAGAAAAGAGGAAGACCAAGAAGGTTTATGGATGTGGTGAGGGAAGACATGCAGGTAGTTGGTGTAAAAGAGGCAGATGTAGAGGACAGGGAGGTATGGAGACGGATGATCCTCTGTGGCGCCCCCTAATGGGAAAAGAAGAATATATATAAATACATATATATTAGGGCTATCATTCGATTAAAATATTTAATTGCAAATAATAAGTTGCAATTAATCGATTTAATTGCTACTAAATGTACCTTAAATTCAAACTTTTAATAGTTTTTTAAATATTCTAATCAAATATTGATGCTTTATGCAAATGTATGTTTATTACTAGTAAAACCAAACTCAACCTCGAGCACGAAGACAGAATATTCTTGTAAATGGTTTTAAATAATTATGGTATTTTAAATGATGTAAATCATCAGGACACTAAACAGAAATTTTGCCGTGTTTCCATGGACGGTTTTAATTGCCAGATGTGCGCACCATGGCAGATTTAGGTGCTCGATTTGAGACTTGGCGCATCAGTAAACGTTTTATAAAATATTTTTTGATTATTCAGTTAATTAATGACAACAACCTGAGTATCTCTAAAACATTTCATTAATATAAGTAATATACATCATATTTTAATAAATATACAAAAGTGGCTCAGTCTATCTAAACTAAATTAATGAAAATTAGCTGGAAAATACTGAAACACCTGCATCCCAATCTTAAAAACTTTGTCCTTTTCAAACTGGTCAATGAAAATGAAAGCATCTTTGACTCACACAAAAAAAATCATAAATGTTTTGCAGCTGATACGCAGCATGATACCCGAGTCATGCAGGAATGAAATGAATGTGTTTGTGTGTGTGTGTGTGTGTGTGTGTGTGCTGGTGTCCATTCTGTCATATCTCATCTAGCACACACACACACACACACACACACACACACAAACACTCCCTCTCAGCCTGACTCATTCGGGTTTTTTTCGAAGGCGTGCTGCCCAAAGCGGTTAATCAAAACCTCTAATCTCATACGTCGTTTTATCTTTAATGCTCACTCGACATTACAGAATGTTACAATGGAGTAAAATGCTAAGTCAAATTATACAACAATAAGATGAAATTGTTTTTATGTTAAACACTGTGTTAAAATGCTCGGAAAGATTTCACCACTTAATGTGAATATATGACTATGACTCCTGCTGCCTCTTATGAAGGTCATACTTATCTAATAATGGACAGTGACACAGATCGGTGTTTTTCGGGCGGAAAAGAAGTCAAATGCAGGATTTTCTCCAGATAATTGGAAAAGGTAGAGAAAGGTTGAGAGCTCTAGGCTTTGACAGCTGTGTTATTTCATGTGTCAGATCTCATAGTGAAAATAAAATCCTAATAATACAATATAATTACATGTGTAAGGCTTGAATCGAACTCGAATTACTCTCACGTCATTTTTCAAACTTGATTGATTATAATGTTCTGTGCATCATAATAAGGGAACGATAAACACTATAATGGGTTTTTAAAACAAAATCTCATTACTCATCGCTGAAGAATTGGTACGATTTGCGTTTACTATTAAGCGTGTACGAAGGTCCTGATTAACGCGATGATACGGGGTGAACGTCTTGCTCATTCTGCCATCGGGGTGTAACAAGTTATGAATACAAATGTGTTATTTAGAATGTTGTCTGAACAGATACAAATACAGATATAGGGGCCATTTAATAGGAAGACAGGCAGGTGCAAGTGCAGTTCAGAGCTTTGATTATAACAACAAACAAATCCAGAAGGCAAGAGAGTGAGCAAACACAGAAAGATCAAGAAGAATAATGGAGGCACCATGTAGGAGGAAAAGAGGAAGGCCAAGGAGGAGGTTTATGGATGTGGTGATGGAAGTCGTGATCACAAGAAAATGACTCGTTATGTCGAGATTATGAGAAAAAAATGTTTGTTATGGTGAGAAAATTAAGTGGTGATCACGAGAAAATGACTCAATATGTCAAGATCACGAGAAAATGTAATCGTGATAACAAGAAAAATTACTTTTGTGATGGCGAGATCACGAGAAAAAACAAGTTCTGTCATCGACTCTGTTAAGTCGTGATCATGAAAAAAGAGGAACTCCTTCATAATGAGCAGATACAGATAGATAGATATCATGTTGCATCATGTTACTCCATTATTCTTCCGCAAACTGAGCCATTTCTAAAGATACCCCCTTGTTCCTTTTTGTTTGGAGGTCAGCTCTCAGTTTCGCAGTAGTAAGCTAAACCATGCCGGTTCCATGTAGCGTAGCGACTATAAGCCGCTACTTTTTTCCCACACTTTGAACCCCGCGGCTTAAACAATGAATCGGCTAATTTATGGATTTTTCCTGGGTTTTTCCCAGTTTCACAAACTTCAAGCCAAAAAACTGAGCCCCATAACATCAGACCAATGAAATTAACGAACGGGTTCAGGTGAACCAATGAAACTCTTAATATTAAATCAGATGCGCTCCCACTGAATCGGGCCGCACTACATCATAAATATGGATGATGTTACTCTGACGTTTGACCTGCCGCTCACTCGGACTGTCTACAGGAAATGAGAATCATTCGTCACACTGAAAACAACCAGGCATGAAAACACACTTCACCTGTGTTCTGAGCTGCACGGCATCGGGAGAAAAGCTTCACCGATGGTGATTTTTAAACGCACGACGATGTCAAAAGATAAACTCCCGAGAGAAATAGTTGTGAAAGGAAGGAGGAAGACAGTGAACAATGACTTTCTTGGTAGGCTACTGTTTAGATACAAGCCATGTAACAGACACTGTCTTTCATTAAAGCCTGTGTAAAGTTCATTAGTTTCAGTGTAGACATTTATGTTCAAAATAAACGTCTTTGTCAAATTCAGTGGGTGTGGCTTATATTTGGGTGCGCTTAATAGTCCGGAAATTACGGTAATCACTTGAAACCAACCAAATCCATCAATGACATGAATAGACACTTTTTAGAAAGATATTTTCAGCTTAATGATTGACCTGTTTTTTTTCCAGGCTGTCCAGTGAAATAGAGTGGGTCTAAGGCTAAATGAAGCTTGAATGAATGTGCTTGTTAAACAGACTGACCTCATTATCTGCAGCGCTGTGTGGGAGGACGCATTTGGCTGTGGAGTTGCACACAGCAGCTGGGCGAGTCACCAGGGTTCCACAGAAAGTGTAGCATACTGGGTGGTCTGGGACAGATAAGAAGAACAATTCGGGAAAGCTGAGTCAAAGTTCACGGGTGCGCTTTTGAGTCAGCGAGCTGAAAAACAGCAGCCATGAGCTAACTTTAAAAGTTGGGGAAAAAGGTGGAATTGCACGTCTTAGGACATGAAGTAGCGCATACCTCATCTCTCTTTTTTTCTTACTTTCTTTCTTACGCTGCCTTCTAAAATCCTTGTTTCGGTTCTGAAGCATTCTTGTTGTCTAGCCAAAATGCATTCTGAAAAACTGGAGATCTGGAGGAACTCAAGACACCGTTGTTTGGTTAATTATTATGGGAATTATTGGAAATCAGTCGTATCCGGGCAGTATAGAGTTAAATCCAGTAGTGTTAAAATCTCCCAGCTCCCACGTCATTTCTAAACTCGGGTTAATGTTTGTGTATGGTTTTCCTTGCATCAGTAGTCATTTTTATTAGGTGTGTTTAAGTGTTTAAATGTGTTTTAGAATTGTGCCCTGAGATGAAAACGTGTCTCATCCCTGGTTTATTCCACTTTACACCCAGCATGACAGAGAAAGACTCCGACTCCACCACCATCACAACCGGAGTAAAATGCTTACTTGATGACCGAATAGATGAATGAATATCCAGTTAATAATGCAGAAGCTTCTTCTATTCATATTTCTAATAAGAACAGGTTGTAGTTGACTTGTACAGACTGGACCATTGTCTGATATCAGATTCACTCAGAAGGAAGAATACATACATATATCTGTGGAAGGAAGGAAGGAAGGAAGGAAGAAAGGAAGGAAGGATACACACATACATACGCTGTTCATAGTCTTCTATTCAACACAATCGTCCCTCAGCACCTGATTGAGAAGCTGAGCCTACTGGGCCTGAACACCTCCCTCTGCAACTGGATTCTGCACTTCCTGAGTGGAAGACCTCCGTCAGTCCATATCGGGAACAGTATCTCCAGCACCACCACACTGAGCACTGGGGCCCCTCAGGGCTGTGTGCTCAGCCTACTGCTGTTTACTCTACTCACTCATGACTGTGTAGCAATGTGTAGCTCAAAACACATCATTAAGTTTGGCGATGACACGACCGTGGTGGGTCTTTTTTAGCAAGAACGACAAGTCAGCATACAAAGAGGAGGTGAAACAGTTAACAGCCCCGTGTAGAGCCAACAACCGACTTCAGAAGAGCACAGAGCGGCCATTCTCCACTGATCATCGATGGGTCCTCCTTGGAGATCGTCAAGAGCACCAAATTTCTTGCTGTTCATCTGGCGGAGAACTTCACCTGGTCACTCAACACCAGCTCAATCACTAAGAAAGCCCAGCAGCGCATTTACTTCCTGAGAAGGCCAGGAAAGCCCATCTTCCTCCCCCACCCTAACCATGTTCTAAAGAAGAAGAATTTTCCTGAGCAGCTACATCAATGCCCGGTTTGGGAACTGCACCGTCTCAGATCGCAAGACCATACAGAGGATAGTGAGGACAGGCGAAAAGATCTTCAGAGTCTCTCTCACCTCCATGAACAATTACACCAAACACTGTATCCGCAAAGCCAACAGCAGTGTGGACGACCACACACCCACCTCACACACACTTTTCACTCTCTTACCACCAGAATACCATCAGCATTTGGACCACACATCCAGACTGTGCAACAGTTTCTTCCCTCAAGCCATCAGGTTCCTCAACACAGAACTGAACTAAACTCACATACACACACACACACACACACACATACACACTCAACTGTGTTTTACTGAACTGTTACAACCTGAACTACAACCTGAGCTTCTTGACTTGACTTGATTTGAAGGAAGACAACATATAAGGTAATATCAAAAGGGTTTGAGAAGTTCTGTTCTAGCTTTGTCTTTTTCACTTAATGTCCTACCCTAACCTGGTGGTAGAACCCGCTAATGACTTTGATGCAATTCTACTCCTGGGGCAGAAGCCTGGGACAAACCCGGCAACACGGCACACGTTCAAATCGCACGTGAAGATTGCCTGGACTGTTTCATATGCTACACTAACAATGGCAGCAATGTTGTGGATTGGTCTCCGACGATCATCGTGCACAAGTTGGCGAATGGTTTCGACATTTTCGGTGGTTTTCTTGCCAAGTGCGCATGCCATATGAAACACCTCGAATGACACATTGCAGCATCACCGTTAACTATCCAAGTCATGTTAAACATCTCTGTGGCAGATTTGCTCAGTTTCATGCAACATTTTATGTTTGCTCTTTGTTCTAACTTGTTGTCCATGATGAAATCATAGACATGGTAACGCATGTGGTCAGATTAGCACAAGTTGCACAGCTCCTGATGTACACACAACCATGTCTTTTGGCACACTGACTTATGAAGTTTGGTGCTTCCTGTGGCTGTGCATGCAGCCTTGTGCTGCCCTCATTTGGCCTGTTGCAGAACTAGTCACAAAACTTTTTGATATGGCACTGTCAGGGATCCACCAGCCACACCTTCCCTAGAACCACCTATCACTCCCAGTGATTCTCTATCGTACTAACTACCCGCACCTGACAGATCATCTCCTATTTAAGGCCGGCGCTTCCACTGTATCTCTGTCCGTTCTACAGCTTAGACTGGAGAGCATTATAGGACTACTAGTTGGCCAAAACTGGGTCAGAAATATTTCTAAAAAATTCTAAAATGTTACTATTCACTATTAGGTGAAAGCTCGCTCTTCTCTGCGACACATGAAGTCGATGTATTCGTTTAAAGAGCATCCATTCTTTTACTTGCCCACTATGTCTCTGTTTCCAGCAAAAACAGAAACAGAAACAGCCGTCATGGTATCACCCCAAAATCATAGTCAAGTGTTTTTCTCTAAATGTGTATTAAAACCCTTAAAAATTCATCATTAAGTTCCGTAGCTGAATATATTCACTGTGTATTTGAAATTATTTCAAAATAAAGGAACATAAAATACATTATACATGCCAAATGTGAATGCAGCCAAAGATAGATCAGATTAGACTCTCTTCATTGTTGTTTGTCACAGCATTATACTGCATGGAAGTGTAATACATTATTATAATTACAAGATACACTATCAATAACGTTATATACCAAATATTTAAGTGCTTAAAATGTTTTCTTGAAGTAGAAATAATACTTAGTCTAATGTTAGCCTACAAGACAACAGCTGCTATTTCTTTCCATTTACACTGACTTCTTTGTCGTACACGTTTATGCAGAATGAGTGACTACTTAAGAAAAACTATTAATGTACGTTTTATGTGTACATAATGGGATATACGAGCTTGCTGTCCATTTACTTTAGCGGATTCCGGCAGTCTTCATCATAGATACACTCTGTGTGTTTTGCATACAGGAGTTTACAGACTGCTCAATTACTGAGAGGATCGAAGCAGCATCAGAGTCTCAAACGACTGATGAACTGAGATCTTACATACATAAACAAACAGACACATCCACACATACACAATCAGTCTGCTACTGATGTCATTTTAGGGGCAATTAAAGCTTGCTTTGATTGAGGCCTGGATGTCAATTAGCATTTTAATTAGTGATGTATTTATCAGTGTGTTTGTTCTTGTATCTTGACGGCAAGCAAACGTCCCCACAAGAATAGAAATGCACTATATATAAGAAGTCTGCTAATAAAGCTACAGGATTGAAGTAGGGATTAAGATTCACCTGGCGAATCTCTGCTCATTGCCGAACTGAAAGGATGAAGTGCTTCTTCTTAACGGAACAAACAAAGACTTTGCATGCTCCGCTGTTTTCTGTTTTACCGAAACTTGGCTCAGTCATTCAATCACGGACAGCGGATTACGACTTTTGGGCTTCCGCTTACACCAAAAAAATTGTGTAACTGAACTATTGTGTAAAATAAAAAGCCGCGGAAGAATCTGCTTCTTCATTAACGAATGTTACAGATGTCACAGTGTTAAATACATGCTGCAGCCCAAACATGGAAACACTGTTCATAAACCTTTTTATTCATAGTGGGAATTTTCCTCAATCGTTCTGACAGGAGTTCACATGCCCCTGCAGGCCAACGTGAGTGATGCACTGCAAAACCTGGCAAATCAAATATTCGGCTTGGAGCAAAAAATCCGGATTCTCTTTTTATTATCCTTGGAGACTTTAACAGAGCAAAACTAACACTTGAACTTTCAAAATAGAGGCAGCGTATTAATTGTCCCACCAGAGAAAATAACACGCTGGATCACTGCTACACAATTCTTAAGAATGCATATCACTCTGTACCCCAGGCAGCCTTGGGGAACTCCAATCACTGCTTGGTTCATCTTATTCCAACATACAGGCAGAAACTAAAATCTGCTAAACCTGTAGTCAAAACAGTGAAGAGATGGACTAGTGAGGCAAAGCAGGAACTACAAGACTGCGTTGACTGCACTGATTGGAGTGTCTTTGAAGCTGAAACTGACAGTCTTACATCAGTTGTTGTGAAGACGTGTGTGTGCCAACCAAAACCTTCTGCACATTCAGTCACAACAAGCTATGGTTCACAGACAAACCTAAACAACTTTGACATGCCAAGGCGGATGCCTTCAGAGGGGAGGACAAAGGCCTGTATAAGCAGGCCAGGAAGCTACTGACAAAGGAGATCAGAATAGCCAAAAAAAAAGTTACTCTGAAAAGCTGAAAAGCAGGTTTTCGGCTAACGATCCCGGATAAGTTTGGAAAGGCCTGCAAGACAGGAGACCCTTGCCACTAAAGCAAACAAAGACTTGCCTGACAACCTCAACATCTTTTACTGCAGTTTAAGAACAATATCTTCACACCTCCCATCCACCCCAGCTCAATGACTGCTCCCATCAAACTTCTTTGAACCCTTCTAACAATTCCACCCAGCCCTCAAGTTGCACTTATAATTCGTGAAAAGGATGTGAATCAGCTCTTCCAGAGAGAGAATACCGGGAAAGCACCCCAGCCAGACGGTGTCTTCCCCTCCTGTATCAAAGCATGTGCTGACCAACTGGCTCATATCTTTACCCATATCTTTAAAAGATCATTGGAGCTGTGTGAAGTCTGATCCTGCTTTAAACTCTCTACCATCATCCCAGGCCCCAAGAAGCCCTAAATCACAGGACTGAATGACTACAGGCCTGTTGCTCTGACATCCGTCGTCGTAGAGACATTTGAGCAGCTGGTATTGGCCCACCTGAATCATCCAGAACAGCTCTGGATCCCCTACAGTTTGCCTACCGAGCAAATGGATCAGTTGATGCAGTTAACATGGGGGCTGCACTCATGGGCTGCACTACATTCTGCAGCACCTTGACTGCTCAGGGACATTGGCCTGGATTCTGTTTGTCGACTTCAGTTCGGCTTTTAATACAATAATTCCGGAAATTACCTGCCATATGTCAGTGGATCACCAGCTTAATGACAGGCAGGAAACAACAGGTGAGGCTGGACGGGGTTGCCTCCAGTATTCAGTCATCACTGGCACTCCTCAGGGATGTGTCCTCTCCCCACTGCTATTCACCCTCTGTACTAATGACTGCACATCCATTGACCCAACTGTTAAAAACCTTAAATTTGCAGATGACACTACGCTTATTGATTGATATTCATCTGAGATAGGGACTAGACTGCACATCAGCACTAGGTGAAGGATCTGGTGCTATAGTGCAATCAGAACCTAGAGCTAAACATGCTCAAAACTGTATAGATGATAGTGGACTTTAGGAAACACCCCTCAACACTACTCCCCCCTCACAATATCCAACAGCCCTGTGTCATCTGTGGAGACCTTCACGTTTCTGGGAAATACCATTTTCCAGGACCTGAGATAGGAGTTAAACATAAACTCCATGCATAAAAAGGGTCAGCAGAGGATGTATTTTCTATGCCAATTAGGGAAGTATGGTCTGCCACAGGAGCTATTGATGCAGTTCTACATTGCATTGAATCAGTCCTCTGCACATACATCACCATCTGGTTTGGACAACAACAATACAGAACAGGAACAGACTGCAGCAAACAGTAAAAACAGAAACAACAAAAAAACTGTTGCTCTCCTGTCCAATCTCCAGGTCTTGTACTATACTCCCTAATGGCAGGTGCAAAAGAAACTTTATACACCAAAACCGCCAGGAAAATAAACAGGTACATATAAGCTATAAGGTAGATAGATGGACGGACGGATGGATGGCCTGGCGGGCAGACGGACGGACGAACTGATGGACAGACATACAGACAGACAGAGAGACAGACAGACACTTTATTCATCCCAATAGGAAATGCACAGCTTCCAGCAGTATCCACAAACATAGGCAATAAGGCATGCAATAAATACAACAAAATACTAAATACTAAAAATTTAAAGGTAAATTCAAGAAAAGAGTCTGTGCAAAAACTGTTTAAATGTAGGATGTTATTTATATCTGTACATTTGAGAGTCACCAACAGTGGGAACCAAATTCCTTGTGTGCCAATAAACCTGATTCTGATTCAAATTCTGATACAGACAAAAGTATTGGGACACCTGTTTTTTTTTCAGCCTTGAATTCATTCAAGTAAAAAGTGCACAATTGTATATGAATAAACTAACATTACATTTTTCTCTCAGAACAAGGAAACCCATACCTGTTCCAGCATGACAATGCCTCAGATCACAAAGCCAGCTCCATGAAGATCTGCTTTGCATGGGTTGGAAGATCTCCTGTTATAGCTAGAGCTCCAACCTCACAAAAGCTAGTTGAACATTTTTCCAGAAGAGTGGAGGTCATTATACCAGCAAATGGAGACTAAATGTTCAAACTGGACCTCCAAATCTTATGATCAGGTGTCCACAAACCTTTGTCTTTTTAAGGACGTGACTGTTCCCAACAAAAAACACTCCTTTGTTTTGTTTTTCGGAACCTGAAAGAGCCAAATGATTAACGAGTAAATGTGGTGTAAAGCAATAATTACTTGTATTATTATTTGTGATAACGAAATACTAATTATAGGGGAAAATTATATATAAAAGGTTATAATTACATTGCAGAAGCGTGCAGTACACACACACACACACACACTCTTCACACTGTGTGAGTCGCAGCAGCAATGGCGTAATAAACGTGCAATTTCGAAGTGAAGAATGAGCAAATTTCCTGCTCAGTTTTAGGAGGCTAATTGCTATTTGTTGACATGATGCAGTGCCTTGCATCATAAGTGTTGGATTTCTGCCATACTGACTGTTTCATGCCAAGAACAAATAGTTAGATTAAGCCTCCAGTTGGGATTTCATTAGCATGGGATTTCATTGGGTTTGATTACTCTCGGTCTCTTGGTTACAACTTAATCTCGTCCTTTAACTGATAAATGACTATAGTTTTATGGGCTTTATTTATTTGTATATAATGCTTTAAATTATGGACATTGTCACTAAAAAGTGTATGTAATCATGCTTTATTGGGGAAAAGTACAAATTCCCAGGCAAAGCTCAAAATATACATATACATTTAATGCATTATAAACAGAATAATGCAGAATAAACAATAACACAAAAAAAGACACTTTAACATTAAAGCTGTATAAGTTACAGTCAATTACACAGAGTTCTTACAGTTTTTCTCAGATGCTTCGAAACGTTTCTCAGATCAGAAATGAAATTCTCAAAATGACTTGTTCAACCTTCACCTCTTGTAGTCACTTGTGCAATTCATGAGAACATTTCTTGTTGCTTTGATCAAATTGCGAATGCTTTTGTACATTCATTGATTAGATTGTGTACGAGTGTCTGCTGTTTCCTACATTATCAGTTGTTTATGTTCATATTGATCAAAATATATTATACTGGTTTCACCTGAATAGTTTTACCCCCAAAACATCTCAGCATCAGTTCACTGTGTACGTCATTCTATGAAAAATAGTTAAACCAGTTGTCAGAAGTTTAGTCGTCTAAAATTTCTATTAAACTGTTTTTTTTGTAAATGTGTTGAATTGATGAATTGTGCAGATGAATCTTGAATGTCACTAATGAAGGCGAGTGAACGACATCAGATCAACCAATGATCAACTAGTTCTTTAAAACAGGTCAAAGGTGAATCTGGTGACCTTCAATTGGAGAGTAAATACAGACAAAACAGAATTATACATTCTAAAAATGGATGAACATCTAAGAAACAAACGAACATGTGTACAGTACAGTACATTTACATTTGCGCCATTTACCTCTTATCCAGAGCGACGTACAAAAGTGCTTTGAGTCTCTAGTAATGAATAAATCTACACTGGTACACAAGATTACAAAATTAATATAAATATAACTCTTCAATTCTACAAACTTGAAAAGTGCTAATTTAAGTGTTTCAGGAAGATGTAGGACTTCAGTCGTCGCTTGAAGATAGTCAGGGACTCTGCTGTACGGACATCTAGGGGAAGTTCATTCCACCACCTCGGTGCCAGAACAGGGAAGAGCCTTAAGTGTACTTACCTCTCATTCTGAGAGAAGGAGGTACCAGTCGAGCAGTGCTGGAGGATCTCAGACAGCGTGGTGCAGTGCGAGATGTGATGAGGTCACTGAGGTAAGATGGTGCTGGTCCATTTTTGGCCTTGTAGGCAAGCATCAGTGTTTTGAATCTGATACGTGCAGCTACCGGAAGCCAGTGAAGGGAGCGCAGCAGTGGGGTGGTGTGGGAGAACTTGGGCAGATTGAACACAAGTCGTGCAGCTGTGTTTTGGATCATTTGCAGTGGATGAATAGCGTTCAGGGGAAGACCTGCCAGCAGAGAGTTGCAGTAGTCAAGTCTTGAAATGACAAGAGACTGAACAAGCACCTGAGCAGCCTGTGTGGACAGAAATGGTCAAATCCTTCGGATGTTGTAGAGAAGAAATCGACAAGAACGAGACACATTAGCGACATGTGGGAAGAAGGGCAGTTCATTGTCCATAGTTACCCCAAGGTTACGAGCAGTGGCTGAAGGGGAGAGCAGAGAGTCATGAAGTGTTACAGTTTTTCTTAGTCGCTTTGGAGCAATTCTCAGATCAGTAATGAAATTCTCAAAACTACTTGTTCAAACTCCACATCATTTAGTCATTTGTGCTCTTCATAAGAACATTTCTCATTACTCTGATCAAATTGCGAATGCTTTTGTACATCATTCAATCGATTGTGTACAAGTGTCTGTTGTTTCCTACATTATCAGTTGTTTATGTCATGTTGATCAAAATGTATTATACTAGTTTCACCTAAATGGTCTTAACCCTCAAAACATTTAGGCATCAGTTCATTGCATAAGTCAATGAATGCAGAATGGTTAAACCAGATGTCAAAATTTGTCAAGCTCTTCTTCTTCACAGATCTATTAAACTGGTGAATGTGTCTTGAATTGATGAATTGTGCAGATGAACCTTGAATGTCACTAATTAAGGGGCATGTTTACTTTTAGATCAACCAATAATCAACTAGTTCTCTAAAATAGGTCAAGGCTGAATCTCGCGAACCTTTACTGTAATCGGCGAGTGTATATAAAAGAGCAAACCAAATTTACAATAGGTAAAAACGGATAAACAACTAGGAAATGAACATGGTCAAGAGCCAAAAATAAGGATGCATGCTGGAAGGGTCAGGAGGCAAAATAGAGGAAGAGGAAGAAGAGGCCAGAGACATAGATACGTTTCAGATGAAATTAGAGCCACTATTGTGGACCATGTTGTCAATCATGGCCTTACAATGGTATTGCAATGGATGATATCTGTTTTGATGTGGATGAAAATCTGTGGCCTGACAGACTGGGACGTCAGGGGGTAGAGAGTGATTGCACTGTATAGTGCAGCATGTGCAGTTCTGCCTAAGAAGTGTTTAATATGTTTACTTTTTGGAATTTTAATTTGTGTCTTTTTATTTTCTATCACAATGACATTATATTGTCATTTTTTTGTCAGTCCACTAGTAAAGAAAAATAAAAAAGTGTGAATCCTGTCCAGTCTCTTACAATCAATATCCCACATACAGTAATGTGTAAATTTGTGCTGTTTAAATTCATAGTTGCCAATTCAGCCTCATGCATTTTCAATACTTGTAATCCAAAACAGAGTTTACATCAAGAAATACTAAAATAAAGCATTGTTATATTGAAAAAATGACTAAACATTCTGACTATCTTGTTCATAAACAATGATAAAAGAACTTGGTATTTTGATGGTAAAAAACAGGCTTTTGCAAGAAATCCAATGTATTGTGCTGTTTGTTCACATTGTTTTGAGAATGCACTTACTGATTTGCAAATCTTAAGGATGATTCGAGAAATGTTCCAAAAAACAAAAAACTGTAATCCTGTCTGGTCTCATGCAATCAGTATAAATCAAATATACACCAAATAAATGAATTTGTGCTGCTGTTGTTTATAGATGCCAAACAAAAGAAAGTCACATTTTGTGCATTTTTAATCACTGTGATCCAAACCGTAGTTTATATCAAGAAATCCTGAACTTGTGCATCATACTGACAACACGACTAAACATTTTGATGATTTTGTTTGTAAACAATGACAAAGTGACTTTTCATTCTGATGGGAATGAGATGTTCATTGACACAAATACTTACTATTGAGAGAGGAACTGAGGATTTTGAGAAAAGTTCAGACTTTGCAAAAATCCAATGTATTGTGCTGTTTGTACACATGGTTTTGAGACTGGTTTACAAATATTAAGGCTGATTTGAGAAATGCTCCAAAGCAGCTGAGAAAAACTGTAATAGAGAGGCCATGACAGGTTTATGGTGTGAAGAGTCAAGTAATATTCAGGAAGTTGCTGCAAATGCCTAGAAAATTCCATTCAAAGTGCAGACATGAACTATACTTACATGGAAAAAATTAAAATAAACACACAAAACCCAAACAACGTGAATGATGAAGTGTGGTGAGCGAAAGGTCTTTATGTAAGTGCTATTTTTTGTAAATGAAACTCAGGCGAACATGTGACCTGGTCCTGTGAGGTGCAGTGACTAACAGGTTCTTGACCATAATTCTGACATAAAGGAGTCACTCTTGAGCATCATTGAGACTTTTAAAGTTTCTCATTGCTACTGGTGATTAAATTGGAAAACTAGACAATGCTCTAAAACGTTTGCTGAGCCGCAGTAAGCCGGGTTGATGGAGCACTGTGAAATAAAATGTGTCAGACTCTGGCTAGAGCCCCCTCGCAGTATTCTGACCTCGGAGAGATTAATGAGACGCCCTTTACAGCTTTCAGCTGGAATCAACCTTTGACACAGGAAAATCAACAGCGAGTGTGTTATCAGAAGAGGCTGACTGAGATAGCATGACCGCTATTACACAATGCTAGCTCTTAAGCTGCAGTGTTTGAGAAAAAAGCAGAGGAAGGCTGGCAAAGGAACGGCTGTTTATATTGCTGTAGCGCAATTGAGACCAGGAACTCATTTGTTTTATAGGCGTTTTTTAATATTAATGTTTAAGCAGAGACAAATGAAGAATTATTAAATGGGAAAAACTACCAAGAATCAACAATGACTTGAGGAAGAAATAAGCTAGGCTAATGCTAGGCAATGAAATTTGAATATGATTAAAAGAGCCATAAAACCTTAATTGAGTTTGATATTTCTTTCACATGAGCAGGAACTAATTGAGACGTCTGTCAGTTAGTCATATATGCAAATGAATTGGGACACCTGGCTTTTCCAGCCAAACACAAAGATGGACAGCAAATGTATAGGACGCCTTTGTATGTGCTAGCATGAAAGTTTCCCTCTTACTTGAAATAGGAGACCCAAACCTCTTCCAACATGAAAATATTCCATATATCCATGGTTTGAAGTGGAAGATCTCCTGCTTTAGAGCTACATATTAACTGCACCCCAGGCCTCCTCACCTCACCTACATCAGCACCTGACTTTACTAACACCCTTGTAGCTAAACACATCTCCACAAAATCTAGTGAAACATCTTCTCAGAGAAATATAGATTATTTTAACAGCAATTGTAGAAATAGGACGTTCCAAAAATATTCATACCAAACTTATGGTCCGTTGTTCACAAACGTTTGTTTAGATAGTGTATCTTAGGGTCGCTGCATCTTCTGATATTCTGTAAAAATCGTTCAAAAAGCAGGAGAGTCGAGCAACTGAGGAAGAAACACACTGAATTGTTCTTACACAAACACGGATATAAAGGGGAAGGAATTAAGAAACATCACGTCACAGATGGATTTTGGTCCATGTGAGTGATTGCACCAATCAGGAATAAGATTATGATCACCTGCCCAATATTGTGTTTGCTCCCCTTTTTGCTGCCGAAACAGTTCTGACCCATTGATCATTAACATCATGAACTTCTCCAGCAGTTTGAGCTACAGGAGCTTGTTTGTTGGATCGAACTACACGGATCAGCCTTCGCTATTCAACCTGTCCCTGTCGTCGGTTTACTACTGTTTCTTCCTTGGAGCACCTTTGATAGATTCTGACCACTGCAGACCAGGAACATCCCACAAGAGCTGCAGTTTTGGAGATGCTCTGACCCAGACGTCTAGACATCACTATTTGTCAAACTCACTCAAATCCAAAGTGTTATTCATTTCACCACTCATACTGTTATAATGTAGTAATAATGCGAAGGTGGCCATAAAAATTCAATGTAACTTTAAGGAATAAAATGTAAAAGTGTGTCACTGTATAATATAAATTCATAAAGGTAATGGTTGCCAATATTCTGTGGTATAAAGGGAGGGAAACATTTCCCTCTGATTACAAGAAAGTGGGCATTTTATTCCTTTTCACTTTGAAGATGGAGTCCTGTTTTGTGTGTGTGTTTGCATTCATGTGTGCATCCTCATCAAGAGGCAGAAGTGAATTAAAGGCATGATGGTTCTGCTTTGAAGAAGAGTAATGAATCATGAGTTTCAAGGCGGCAGAGCATGTGAGCCGGAGGAGGGAATGTATTCTTAGTGCTCCATGACTCCAAATTTCCATCCTTTACCAACATGCACATTCATACTTCATACACAATCAATCTCTATTAATATAACATGTCCTATACACTGGGGAAAAAAGTAATGATATAAAAAAATATGGTCATATAGTCAAAATAGATGAAGCATTTCCTATTAGAATAAACAATTTATAGGATTATTCAACTCATTTATAGACACTGTTCATCGTTTATATTCAGGATGTAATTTTCTGATTCTACTGGCAGAAAAATTGTCCTTCTTTCTCTAAAATAATCTCTAAAATGATCCGAACAAGACTGAAATTTTTTGTCTGCCTGTCTGTCCGTCTGTCTGTCCGTCTGTCCGTCCGTCCGTCCGTCCGTCCGTCCGTCTGTCTGTCTGTCTGTCTGTCTGTATGACTGAAATGACCATAATTATCTGCTAATAAAACATAAATTATTTTAACTTGACTCGAGCATGTATAGGTTTAACAATCTGAAACTTAGTTTGAAATCTTCTTCTTCTTCTTTCAGCTGCTCCCATTAGGGGGCACCACAGCGAATCATCAGTCTCCATACCACCCTGTCCGCTACATCTGCCTCTTTCACCCTAACTACCTGCATGTCTTCCCTCACCACATCCATAAACCTCCTCCTTGGTCTTCCTCTTTTCCTCCTTCCTGGTGTCTCCATCCTCAGCATCCTCCTACTGATATACCCCATGTCCCTCCTCTGCACATGTCCAAACCATCTCAATCTCACCTCCCTCACCTTGTCTCCAAAACACATGCGCTGTCCCTCTAATAAACTCATTTTTAATTCTGTCCATCGTTGTCACTCCCAACGAAAACCTCAACATCTTCAGCTCTGCTACCTCCAGCTCCACCTCCTGCCTTTTACTCAATGCCACTGTCTCTAAACCATACAACATCTCAGGTCTCACCACAGTCCTATAAACTTTCCCTTTCACTCTCACAGATACTCTTCTATCACAAATCACTCCTGCTATCACTCTTCTCCACCCACTCCACCCTGCCTGCACTCTTTTCTTCAATTCTATTACACACTCTCCATTACTTTGCACTATTGACCCCAGGTACCTGAACTCCTCCACCTTCTCCACCTCTTCTCCCTGCAACTGCAGCACTCCACTGCCCTCCCTCTCATTCACACACATGTACTCTGTCTTACTCCTACTGACTTTCATTCCCCTTCTCTTTAGCATGTACCTCCACCTCTCCAGGCTTCTTCTCAACCTGCTCCCTACTCTTACCACAAATCACAATATCATCCGCAAACATCATAGTCCACAGAGACTCCTGTCTGACCTCGTCCATCAACCTGTCCATCACCACTGCAAACAGGAAAGGGTTTAGAGGCGATCCTTGATGCAATTCAACCTCCACCTTGAACCAGTCTGTCATTTCTACTCTCACACTGTCCTCATACATGTCCTGCATCACTCTCACATACTTCTCTGACACACCTGACTTCCTCATACAATACCACAACTTCTCTCTCTGCACCCTGTCATACACTTTCTCTTAATCCATAAACACTCAGTGCAACTCCTTCTGACCTTCTCTATACTTCTCCATCAACATTCTCAAAGCAAATAATGCGTCTGTGGTGCTCTTCCTTGGTATGAAACCAT